>NW_026046050.1:300000-436018 GCF_023898315.1 Schistocerca nitens
ACACTCACGACCCAAACATAACAACATGGCACGTGCATCGGCGCACACCCCCAACCAGTCACCGTCGACACAACCACACGCAAGGCACGGAAAAACCGGCGTCCTTCCACGTTGCCATCAAAGCAGCACAAACAACCACACAGGAGGAACCACCAACAACTGCCGGCCGGCCGGCAACCACCAAACGCACATTCCCCGCTCGCCACCACACACCTCTCGGCAGCCGTTTCGCAAAGACATGACATGACATGACGCGACATCATCGCATCACGGGCGACGCACGCACACCGACCCACTTTCCCCGCCCGTCTCTCTCTCTCTTTTTCTTCCGACGCCTTCGGCCGAGCACACACGTACGTGGCACAACGCCCAACACAGTCACACACAGTCGACAGGCGCACGCCCAGGCACGCAACGACGCAGCGCAGCAAAGGCGCCCGCGACACATACCTCCTCTCCCGTCTCGCCGCCGACCGCCAGCCAGCCACTCGCAATGTGCACTGGCCAACCGGACACACGTCCACCGCGCCGCCTCCGACCACCCGCCAGGGGGCGCTCACGTCCGCGACAACAGCGCGGCCCGCCGCCGGGCGGGCCCAGCCCGGCCCAGGCGGCGCGCGCTGCTCTGCACTCGGCGCGCCGCGCCACACATCCTGCTGCAGACCGGGCTCGTCTCTCTGTACGCGTCTGCGTCTGCCCGCATCTCATCTTCCTGCGCATCAACACAAACGAGGCCACGTGAGCAAACCCCCGTCACAACGCCACATCACGCACTGCCTTGTCGACCGCCTAAATAAATGCACTCACCCACCAGCCATCCGCTTCGTCCTCTTCTTGCTTACTCGTTGTTCGTCGTTGTTGCTGCTGCACCAGCACCAGCACCAGCACCGGCGGCGGCGGCGGCGGCGGCGGCGGCGGCGGCGGCGGCGGCGGCGGCGGCAGCGGCAGCGGCAGCGCACACAGCCCCCAGCCGGCCGCATCCGAGGGGGCCCCGCCGCCAGCGTCGCCTCCTTGGGCACAGGTGCGGTGCTGTGGCCGCCCCATCCAACCGCATTTGCTGGCCGTCCCAGCCGCCAGGCAGGCGTTCCCACTGCCGCGCACCGCCTCTGCTGCAGAAGACGAACAAACGAAACGTACAAACATACACGCACCCCGAAGCGTGGCCACACACGGACGGGACCGACAGGCTCCAAGGCGACCAAACGATGGAAAAACAAACACAAAAACAAAAGACACGCGAGCGAGCGAGCAAGCACGCAGTCGCCTCGCCTCTGTCCTCCCGCCCCCGCCCTTCTCCCCCACCACATGCCCACAAACACCACCGCCTGCCCGCATCTCCACATTCGCCCCCTCCATTTGTTCCCTTGCGTTCGTTCCTTCCTTCCTTCCATGTGTCTGCGTGCGCGGCGCCTCTCCAACATCCGCCGTCCGTCCGTCCCGTTTCCGCCGTACCACACGCCACCGTCGGCGCCGCCTCGCCTCCTCCCAGTCCACCACCGCCGCCGCCCCTGTCCGCCCCGCACACCACCATACACCGCTGCTTGTCCCGGCCGTTGCCACCAAAGGCGCCAGCCGCAAACCGCGCCAAACGCCGCAGCGCGCGTGCGTCCTTCCTTCTTGCTTGCTTCTCCGTGCCGACGCTGCCTCTATTCCCCGCACCCATTCGGCCGACAAGCACTGGCGTCGACGACACAGCCGTTGGGCTCCGGCACTGCGCGTACCGGAGTTACACGCGCACCCCCCCTCGCGAACGCACGACTCATTCTCTTTGTTGTTTCTCCTCTTTCTTACGTCTTCGTTTCTTGTTTGTTTGTTTGTTTGTTTTTTTTTTTTTCCTCCCACCGCCGCATGTGACACAATGGCCTCCCTCCCCCTTTCGTTCGTTGTCGCCGCTTTGTTTCTCTTTCTCATTGGTGCACGTCCGACGCGCTCCATTTCCACCACACCACGGCCATCGGCCTCCTCAACGGGCAGGCGCAGTGTGCCATTCTCCGGCGCACAAGCACACCGCGCGGCTCGCTCTCCTCGCCCCCACGCCACGCCACGCCACGCAGCACAAATGATGCTGTCTCGCAACACGACACACGGTGCGCACACCCCCGACCACGCGGCTCTTAAAAGGCATGGCACCGGCGACATGCGCCGCCCCGGCCCGCATCCGTCGTCTCACGTTCACTGCCGGCCGCGTCTGAGGCTACAACCGCACCACAACAACGGTCCCCCTCCCGGCAACACATTTGTTGCACAAACACAACCGCCGAGCGCAGCGCGAGCCACCCACACGCGCCCTCCCCCGTCTTTAAAAGCCTCCGCGTCTCCTTTCTCCTTTCGCGCCCCTCCCATCTCCCGAATATGCCAGCAGCGGTGCCACTACCGCGAAACGGACACGCCTTCCGGGCCACATGCAAGGGCACGCCCACCACCAACTACTGCCATATTCGCGGACGCAGTTAGGCAACACGCAACGCACTCTCCACCTATCTCTCTCTCGTCCATTCTCTTTAAAACACACGAACCAACCAACCACGGCTAACACACTTTTTCGCGACACCTTTGACTGCGTTATCTTGACCGTGACGGCAGCTATCGACCTTCCAATTCCCCACTAAACACACACACACCCCTACATACACACCCTTCGCTACACCGGACAACAACAGCGTACACAACAGGAGGGCACACGAAACGGCAGGCAAGGGCAACGCATTCTCATAGATTCCTCCTCCGAGCCATGTCGGCGAACGTTTCATCCGGGAAGGCAATGCAATTCAGCCGTCACCACGGCCGACACCTGCAGCCGCGCCGTAAACGCCTTTCAGTGCGGCTGCAATGCACGGGAACGTTCCGTTGCTATAGACAGCGCCTCTCCGTTTTTCCCTGCTTCGTTTTCCGGTGATTGCTTCTCCATTTTGTTTGTTTTATTACTTTCCGTTCCCCTCCTCCACCATTGTTTCCGTCCCCAACAGTTTTGCTCATTCCACACGTTCTGCCCAGACACGACACTCGACCGATCAAAGGTCAGCCTTTCGTCACCGTTCGCGGCGCCGACGGTGCCACAGTGCGACTGGTGTGAACACCGACACGTTGCCATGACGCCGGTGTACCGCGCCGATATTGACAGTTACTCAGAGCCGCCGGATCGGATCACATCACCGACACACCTGCCATTTCACACCGGGGGACACAGACCAACGAAACGCGTGTACGCCCATAACAACAAACAACGACCGTCGTCGTCTAGCCTCACGCTTACTGTACTCAACCGAACACACGTGCACCGTGAATGACGTGCGTGCGCACAACAGTCCAATCAATCATCAGTCAAACTGCAGAAACGGCTATCATCAAATCAAGGGCCAAATAGGTACACCACCGTGCGTGTCGCCTACCCCACCCGCCCGTACATTTCTTGGCGACTTCGTAATGGATGATAGTACGACACGTCCATTTAAAACGTCACCAACACACACACACCAACGCGCCGTACAGCAAAGGGAATAGTCGACGGCAACACAACATTTCACCCTCGCCATCATGTATGATGTGACAACAGACGGCCGTAACGGTGACATCCAACAATCAATCAATCGCGAGGACTTTCAATTGCAGTCACGTGACTAACCGGGCAGACGGAGACAAAGACATGAATCAGCGCCACAGACAGCACCAACACCTCCTATCGATCTATCTGTGTGTCGACAAACAACCACGCCAAGACTCGTGCACGCATTCCACGTCACACCGGCGGCAACCAAACCCTCGCGGCCGTACCCCAGTAACCACAACCACAACCACATTCGAGACCACACCACCACGGCACAGCAGCACCACCAGCTGCCTCGCAACCAACCAAACCGGGTAGCTATGCCGCCCCTCTCACTCACTCACTCACTCACTCACTCACACACACACAAACAATTCCGCTCTTCCCGCAAAGGCAATTTGGTGGCCCTGAAAAGGGCCGTTTTGCCGCTCTCGCAACGGAGGGAGCTTCCTTCCTTCCTTCCTTCCTTCCTTCCTTCCTTCCTTCCAAGAGCCGAAGTAACAACCTCCTCCTTACTTGGAGCTCGTGTACTTGGTCACCGCCTTCGTGCCCTCGCTCACGGCGTGCTTGGCCAGCTCGCCAGGCAGCAAGAGCCGCACAGCCGTCTGGATCTCGCGGGACGTGATGGTCGAGCGCTTGTTGTAGTGCGCCAGGCGAGACGCCTCGGCCGCAATGCGCTCGAAAATGTCGTTCACGAAGCTGTTCATGATGCTCATCGCCTTCGACGAGATGCCCGTGTCGGGGTGCACCTGCTTCAGCACCTTGTAGATGTAGATGGCATAGCTCTCCTTCCTCTTGCGCTTCTTCTTCTTGTCGCCCTTCGAAATGTTCTTCTGCGCCTTGCCGGCCTTCTTGGCGGCCTTCCCGCTAGTCTTGGGCGGCATCTCGAACGTACAACAACAGGCAGCAAGCGCTCCGCTCTAGTCAGCGTCTCCCCACACAGTGGCACCCGCCGCTACCGCAACACCGCACCTTTACCAGCTCGCCCTGTTGCGGCCGCCGACCAATGGGGCGCGCGCGCAACCGGCCGCCGCACCCGAGCCCATAAAGGGACCCCCACCCCGCCGCCGCCGGCATTCGCTGCGTGGCAGTCTAGCGTCGAGCATCGTCTCCGTTAGTCTGTGACACAAAGCCATAGGCCCCCGCTTGTACGGGAGAAAAACAAGGGGTGATCTCGGATGCGTTTTTATTAAAACGTAGACGGGCACTCATAACGAACTGGCACCAGCACCAAAGACGGCGTCTGGTGGGCAAAACTTGTCGTTGTGTTTGGCGGACTGTTGCTGGCGCGGTTTGGTGCGCGCCCTCCTGTTGTCGCGCGCCGCTTTTCCGGCCACGTCGAGCGCCTCAGCCGCACAGGTACTCCTGCTGCCGCAGAGAATAGCTCTGCTCCTCCTAAGTTAGGGCAAACTGCACGCCAGGGCCTGGTCGACGGCCAGTTACCCGCGCGTGATAGGCTTGTTAGGGTCAGAACAACCAGCTGGAAACCTAACGGTGCCAACTAAGGCGGTGACTGACATTCCCTTGGCAGCCTCCCGTTTTCGTCCGGACATGGAGCAAATGACGCAGTCCCCAGTGGTCCTCACGGTCACACGAAACACAGAGACGCCTGGCAGCTACGCGGTCCAAAGGACTGACCATACGGACTGCCAGGTCGAAATCAGCCCTAAGTCCAAGCTTTTGCTGGCTAACGCTATCGCTGGACTTACGGGCAAAGATAGGAAAAAATATGAACGGCGACTAGAACGAGCGTTGAAACCCAAAATAGTCAAAGAACAAACACCAACACCCACACGACCACCGAAATCGAGCAGCGGAGCGCGGCAGAAAAAGACACCCACAAAAAAACCGCGCAGCTCCCCTACACACAGAAAGCAGACGCAAACACGACAGCGCAAACGTAAAATCTCGCACCTGCCAGCAGACCCGAGCGCGGAGCAGCAGACTGCACCAGCGAGCGCTGAAAACCACCACACAAAGGCGGCCACCCACCCCGGAAGCGGGGAGGGCGACCGCGCGCGCGAACAAAGCCCTCAGGTATGCGGCCGGCTGCCCGAGCCGGCCGCGTCACCCGAACACGTGCAGGAGCGGAGCTGCACAGGCCGCGAGCCGCGTGGCGAGGCCCTGGCCGTGGCGGAGCGGGCGACCGGCGGGCCGCGGCACGATGAAGTGGCCGCGGCCGGCGGGCCGCAACGAGCCGTCACGACGGACGTCGAAGAGCACGCCGACGTGAACACACCAGACACAGACGAGGACGGCTTCATACTAGCCAGAAAAACAGTTAGTCGATCCTCCACTTCCATCACACACACGCCAGTCGCAACACACAACCGGTACGATACAATAGACGAGCAAAACACAGAGGCAGCGGCACCGGACGAAACACCAAATAACAACAGAAACACAACACACGAAGAGGTGACAAAATACAGAATCCCCCCACTAGTCATCCAATTCGAACAATCGTACAAAACAATCCATGACCTGATTAAACAAGCTGTAGGAGACAGTAAATTCACCGTAAAAACCACAGGGGAGGACAAAATAAAAGTAACACTGAAATCAGTTGACGAATACAAACACGTCAAACAAATGTTACAAAAACAAAAAATCAACTACTACACCTTTCCAATAGCGGCCAAGAAGCCCATCAAGGTAGTGTTCCGCGGCATGCCGCACCAAACAAACACGGCAGATATTAAAACATACCTCGAGGAAGAAGGCTTCGAGGTAAGCTCGGTGGTAAAGACCCACCCAAAAAGGCCATGGCCCCTCCACACAGTCACCCTCCCAGACTCAGCTCAGAACAGAAAGATTTGGGAGGTGGAGAGAATCCTGGCAGTGGAAGTAACTCCCGAAAAACTGAGGAAGAAATCAGGGCCAGGCAGATGCTTCAACTGCCAGGAAATAGGACACCTAGCAAGGGACTGCGGTATGCCTATGAGATGCGTCAGATGCGGGGAACATCACACATATGACGAATGCAGGGTACCTAGGGGGGAAGGCAGGGAATCGTGTTGCAACTGCAGAGGAGCACACCCTGCCAGCTACCTGGGGTGCCCTGCATATCGGCATGCCAGGGATCGCCACAGAGGAAAACAAACTTACAGCGACCGCCCCCAAAGAACGGCAAATAAAACGGCACCCCAACAACCGCCCCCCTACCGACAGTTCAGACAACAATCAACCAGAGTGTACGCATCGCGCACATACTCAGCAACTGTAGGCGATCCCAGCAAACCACCCCAACCACCCGACCCTAACCAGGTTCCTGGAAACGGAGAATCGCCTAGGGAAGCCCCTCCGCGCCCCCCCAAGCCCAGTCTGCAGAATGCAGCCGAGGACGCCACCATTCAGGGACTCGCATCGTCGATCAAAATGCTGCAAGAACAGATGACCCACTTGGTCAGCGTTCTTGCCAGCATCACGCGCCTTCCAGCCGAACTCGCGTCGGCAGCCGAGAAGTCGCAACTTACAGCGACTACCATAGGAAACCTCACTTCCCACCATGGATAGACGACCTAATATACAAGGTCTCAAAATTTGCGTCTTCAACGCAGACGGTCTATTCAATCAAGCCCTCGAATTTAGAGAATTCATAAAAGAGGAAAACATTGACGTATGCCTAGTAGCCGAAACACACCTTAAACCAGGGGTAAGGGCATCTGTACCAAATTACAATTGTTACAGACGCGATCGGCCCACTGCAGGAGGCGGGGTCGCAGTATACGTCAAACGAGGCATAGAACACCACCGGGTGTACCCACCAGCAACCCAACAGATAGAAACGGTCGCAATACAAATTGCCACCGTAACAGGACCCCTCACAGTCGTTGCAGCCTACCGCCCCCCTTCCCCAACGCTTGAAGAGGACGATATAGCTGCATTAAGCCAAATAAGAGGCAAGCTCCTAATAGGAGGAGACCTCAACGCCAAACACGCAGACTGGCACTCAAGAGTAAGTAATAGAGCTGGTCGACAACTGCAACGACTCGCGCGCACGCACCAGTTCCAAGTGTGGGGACCAGAGGAACCCACCCACTTCCCGAAAAACGGGAGCAGGGCGGACGTCCTCGACATTGCCCTCACAAGACACATCATGGGTTTTGTGTCCGCAAGTTCAATGAACAGAATGTCGTCGGACCACAACCCTGTCATTCTCGAGGTCGATATGGGAGAATGGCTCTCTATCCCACAGCTAAGAACCTCACACAAACACACAAATTGGGAACAGTTCCGCGCCAATATAGCTACAGAACTGACCCAAGCCCCGCCTCCAACAGCAGACACTGTCGAGCAAACGCTGGAAGACCTCACGAAAGCGATCTTGCAAGCAGCTGAGGAAGCCACGCCTGCGCCAGCGGGTCTCCCCCGCCCCAGGCAACTTCCCCAGCACCTGCTTGCACAAATAAGACACAAAAACAGGATCGCCAAAGAGTGGAAACTCACAGGCAACAGAAACACAAGGAGGCTGCTCAACAGACTACAAAGAGAGTTGAAAGTCGCGCTCACTGAGCACCGTAACCAGCAATGGTCCGAAAGACTATCAACTCTCAACTTAGAAGACCACAGTCTATGGCAAGCCACAAAACAGTTCACGAAAAGACGCGCAAAAATGCCGCCTCTGCACGGCGAACGTGGACTGCAGTTCAGCGCCGTAGACAAAGCAAACGCGCTAGCCGACGTGTTCGAGAAACAATTCACGCCAGCAGAGGCACAGGACAGGGAACACGTCGAAACGGTTCGCAGACAACTGGCCACCTTTTTAGCGGCAGAAGACGAAGATGAATACACGCCACTTTTCAGCCCTGAAGACGTGGCAGGAGCCATCAAGTCACTGCCAATAAAAAAGGCACCAGGCCACGACCAGCTCACCAACGAACTTCTAAAACATATCCCGCCACTGGCAATAAACCACCTAGCTGATATCTTCAATGAAATTACGCGATCACAAAAATTCCCGACCCAGTGGAAACACGCAGAAGTAGTCGCGATCGCAAAACCAGGAAAAGACCCGGTGTTCCCGCAGAACTACAGACCGATTAGTCTACTACCCACCCTCAGCAAACTATACGAGCGCCTCCTCCTAACTCCGATTCAAGATCACATCAGAAGAGAGCAAATTATGCCAAAATTTCAATTCGGTTTCCAGCAACAACACTCTGCCCCCCAACAAATAATGAGGGTAGTTGAAGCAGCTACAGAAAGCTTCAACCGAAAGGGCTACTGCGGGATTGTCTTATTAGACGTCGCCAAGGCTTTTGATTCAGTCTGGCACACCGGAATCTTGCACAAAATGTACACCCAAGGCTTCCCAGGGACGATAGTAAAACTTATTCAGAGCTATCTAACCAGTAGGACATTCTCCGTTAAGATCGATAGATCACAGTCGAGCAGGAGAAGAATACGCGCTGGAGTTCCCCAAGGGTCGGTACTGGGTCCTACCCTGTACAACCTCTATACTGCCGACATCCCTGTCACTCAGCACGTCCAAACAGCACAATATGCAGACGACACCGCATTCTTCTCCTGCTCCACGAACAGGAACCTGGCGACAAGACGTTTACAGACAGCACTAAATAGTACAGACGCATGGGCAAAGAAATGGCGCATCTCATTGAATACCGAAAAGACGCAAGCTCTAATGGTAACAAGAAGGCTCGGAAAACGCCGCCCCCTTAGACGACCCATCCAACTGCTGCGGCTGCAAGGGCAAAATCTCCCCTGGAGAAGCACGGCGAAATACCTCGGTGTGACACTGGACAAGCGACTAACTTGGAAGTGCCACATCGAGGAACTCCGCAAGAAAGCCCTTGGCCGGATGCAAGTCCTCTATCCCATATTGAATGAACATAGTTCACTTGACCCCAGCACTGGAGTGGCGGTCTATAGAAGCCTTATTAGGCCGATACTGGAATACGCATGCCCCGTATGGGGCTATGCAGCCAGATCGACTATAGGCCGCCTACAGAAAATTCAAAACAGAGCCCTACGCCGAGCCCTACACGTACCTCCACGATTCCCCACAGCAGATCTACATGCTGCTGCGGATATCGAAACACTTGACACACGGTTCCGACATCTGGCAGAGCAGTTCTATGCCACAGCCGGTACCGCACAAAACCAGCTTATTAACACATTAGGACGATACGACCAAACAAACGACAAATATAAAAGACCAAAATCAATACTCTTCAGAGTATAACAACTGAATCACACACCTCTCAACACAACAGCATAACAAAAGAACAGCACATCCCCACACACCCCGACACAGAGAAGGAAATGTCCCCAAGGGACAACAACCTTCCCCGTAACAACTTCCAATAAGAGGAAGAAAATTAGAGAGGAGTACGTACGCCGCCGCCGGCACACGCACGCACTCCGCTGCTCGACTCGCTGCGGCTCGCACCGTTACGGTTACGTGTTTAGCGCTTACGCCACTAGCCAAACGCCATGTCCGGACGCGGAAAGGGAGGCAAAGTCAAGGGCAAGTCAAAGTCCCGCTCAAGCAGGGCTGGGCTCCAGTTCCCGGTCGGCAGAATCCACCGCCTCCTGCGCAAGGGAAACTACGCCGAGCGCGTCGGCGCCGGGGCGCCCGTCTACCTCGCCGCCGTCATGGAGTACCTCGCGGCTGAGGTGCTCGAGCTGGCCGGAAACGCGGCCCGCGACAACAAGAAGACGCGCATCATCCCGCGCCACCTGCAGCTCGCCATCCGCAACGACGAGGAGCTCAACAAGCTCTTGTCGGGCGTCACCATCGCACAGGGTGGTGTCCTGCCCAACATCCAGGCCGTCCTGCTGCCAAAGAAGACCGAGAAGAAGGCCTAAACAGGGACCGCGGCGCTGCGCTTGCGTGCTCCCTGCACGCAAACGCAAACGCGCCTTTGCCTTGCCGGCTCGCCTCACAACAATCGGCCCTTTTCAGGGCCACCACACAAACCTACGTCCAAAGCAAAGTTTCCGTCGTCCTCGCCGCACTTTACAACAACGTCCACAGCGCCGGCGCACGTCCGCCATCTTGTCCACAGCCCGTGTGGCCGAACACACACACATTTTTTCTGCACCCCTCCACGCACGCACAGTCGCGTTCCAAACAACGACAACGACATCAATACACCAATAATGTGATGTGATCATTGTTAATATGTTCATAATTAAAAGAGCGCGTAACGGCCCGACGACGGACGACACGCGGGCCGCCGCGCGCGCTCTCCAAACACACAGGCACAGGACAAACCAAACCAAACCAAACAGCTGATCCGATCGATGATCCGGCCCGCGCCACAAACAAACCACGCACACACCGGACTCAGCCGCGCCCTCCCGCATCCATCATCACACACGTCACGTCGAAACTCCAAACGGAACGCACGCACGCAAAGCAACAGAGGCGCACAACAACAACAACAACAACAACAAACACACACACACAGAGGCAGGCAGGCAACACAGACCCTTTCGCACTTTTCAATTTCCGAACAGTGTGGTGGCCCTGAAAAGGGCCGTTTTTCGTCTCTCCCACCAAGCACGGGCAACGGCACGGCCGCGGGAAGGCCACAGCACAGCACACCGGCTGCCTGCCTAACCGCCGAAACCGTACAGGGTGCGCCCCTGCCTCTTCAGGGCGTACACCACGTCCATGGCCGTCACAGTCTTGCGCTTGGCGTGCTCAGTGTACGTCACCGCGTCGCGGATCACGTTCTCCAGGAACACCTTCAGCACTCCGCGGGTCTCCTCGTAGATCAGACCAGAGATGCGCTTCACGCCGCCCCTGCGAGCCAGGCGGCGGATGGCGGGCTTCGTGATGCCCTGGATGTTGTCGCGCAACACCTTGCGGTGCCGCTTGGCGCCACCCTTGCCCAGCCCCTTTCCTCCCTTGCCGCGGCCTGTCATTCTTCCTCCTCCTCAAGCAACAAAAAAAGCACAAGCGGCAGCTCCTCACCCGGCGCTAGCGAGTCGGCTACGGTGCGCCGTGAGCGCGCGCCGCCCCCCTATATAGACTCTGGCCCGCCCTCCCCCCACCACGCGCACCGAGGGCATATAAGCGCAGCACGGGCCCGCGCGGGCCCGTTGTCAAGGCAGCACCGGACGCTTCGCTACCGCACGCACCGCTAACCGCTATGGCCCGCACAAAGCAAACGGCCCGCAAGTCCACCGGCGGAAAGGCGCCGCGCAAACAGCTCGCCACCAAGGCGGCGAGGAAGAGCGCGCCCGCCACCGGCGGCGTCAAGAAGCCCCACCGCTACAGGCCGGGCACCGTCGCCCTGCGAGAAATCAGGCGCTACCAGAAGAGCACAGAGCTGCTCATCCGCAAGCTGCCGTTCCAGCGCCTAGTGCGCGAGATCGCCCAGGACTTCAAGACCGACCTGCGCTTCCAGAGCTCCGCAGTCATGGCCCTGCAGGAGGCCAGCGAGGCCTACCTCGTCGGCCTCTTCGAAGACACCAACCTGTGCGCAATCCACGCCAAGCGCGTCACCATCATGCCCAAGGACATCCAGCTCGCGCGCCGCATCCGCGGCGAGCGCGCCTAAACCGCTTAGCCGCGGCACGGCACCGCACGCGCGCAACACAAAAAAAACGGCCCTTTTCAGGGCCACTAACATCTCTCCGTCGCGAGCAAAACTTTTGTCGGTCTTGCCGCCCAGCCTCTCTCTCTAGCCCCGTTAAAACAACCACCACAATTCCCCACCCTCCCTCCCGTACACAGCCGCTCTCGCCAACAATCACAATCGACGTCATCCCACCCCACCCCTTCAAATACACACAAACAAACAGCCGGACGACGTCACCACGGGTGGCTGGCCGCCGCCGTCTCCGAGGCGCCACCGCGCCTTCCCAATTCCCGCCGGCCACTTCCACGTCTCAACGTCCCCGTCCCCCTTTCACACAGAGAGGACACACACATAACAAACAAGACGCGCCATCCGCAAAGCAAGCAAACAAACAGAGTCTCCAGAAACATGAGAAACCAACCGTCGGCCGCCGCACAAAATACAAAACACAAAACAAAACGGCCACAACCGCTCCGCTACCGCGCGCCGCCGCCTACCGCCACCGGCCCCACAATCCAACCACCACGGCACGCACACAGTACCCACAAGGGTCATACAGAAACGCCACACAAACACCAACCAACCCACACACACACACACACACACACACACACACCCCGGCGCATGCACGCACGGCCACCCAAACAAGACAACACAACGCGCCAAGCACGACAATCAACGCCTTCCCGACGTCCTCTGATGGCCCTGAGAAGGGCCGTTTTGGGCCGCGCGCAGCCGTGCCATCGCGCGCCACTAGACGACGCGGGGGAGGGGGGTGGGGGACGACGGGGTCAAGCGCCAGCCCTTCCCTTCCTTCCCCTTTCCTTTCTTTACTTTAACTTCACTTCTTCTTCTTGGGCGAAGCCTTCGCCTTAGACGGCGTCGTCGCCTTCTTCGGGCGCGGCGCCTTCGGCTTCTTCGTCGGAACCTTCGCGGCCTTCTTCGCCTTCGACGGCGACTTGGCCTTGGCCGGCTTGGCCGCAGCCGCCTTCTTCGCACCCGCGGGAGCCGCCGACGCCGCAGACGCCTTCTTGGCGGCGCCCGCCTTCCGACCGGTCGCCGCCTTCACGCCACCAGCCTTCTTTGCGCCGGCCGCACGGGCGCCCTTCTTCTCCTTGCTGGCCGGAGCGGCGCGCTTCTTCTTCGCACCGCCGGCACGGGCCTTGCCGCCCTCGGCCGCCCCGCCGCCGGCGCCGGCAAGCTTGAAAGAGCCGGACGCGCCCTTCCCCTTCGTCTGCACCAGCTCGCCAGCCACGACGGCCGACTTGAGGTACTTCTTGATAAAGGGCGCCAGCTTCTCCGCGTCCAGCTTGTAGTGCGCGGCAATGTACTTCTTGATCGCCTGCAGCGACGAGCCGCCGCGCTCCTTCAGACTCTTGATGGCGGCCGTCACCATCTCAGAGGTGCGCGGGTGCGCAGGCTTGGCGCGCGGCTTCTTCGCAGACGCCGCAGACTTGGCCTTCTTCGTCGTGCCGGTGGCGGCGGGTGCCGCAGCAGTCTCGTTCGTAGCCGCCTGATCTGCCATTATTTCGACGACGCGCGTACACACACGAGAGCGAGAGCGAGAGCGGCAGGCGGCAAGCACGGCGGCAGAGAATAGCCGCCGCGCCGCCAGGCCCAGCCAGTGTCGCGGGCGGGCGCGGACGGCCGAGAGAGCGGCCGCCACTCTGCGCGCCGCCGCGCCGCGCCTCCCGCGCTTGCTACCGCCCAACGTCCGACAGCCTGTGCGGACCAGCCCCAAACCTGCGCCGCAACCACCCGCGCCGTTCAAACCACCGAGGATGGGGCTACACACGGCCACACCACAGTCGCCAACCAGTCGCCACGGCAGCGCCGCAAACCACGGCCAAACTGCAGCTACCGCGCGCTACAGCCTGGCTCGGCCCGCCGAGAATCGCCGCCCCCGCCCACATGCCGCCCCCACAGCCCCAGCCGACGACCCGCCACAATGGCCAAACCTTCGGCAAAAGTGCCACACCGTCGCCGCGCCAGCCCGGCCAGCGCGGCCGCCGCCACAGCCACACAAGCGGAGGCGTGCGGCGATGCCGGCCGTGCAAACGCACCTCCGCCGCCCCATCGCCCTCCCACCGTTTCCCGATCGGCCCGCAGCCGTCGGGCCACCTCGCCCGCCAACATTCGCGCCCCTTTCTCACAAAATTGCCCGCCGCAAACAAAACGGGCGCCGCCTGCGCAACATCGGCACCGGCCAACCGAGCGCCGCCGCCCCTCGCCGCTTACGCGAGGGGGGCTGACCGCCGTCCGCAACTACAGACACACCGAATCTGCCTCCAAGCACACACGACAGCCGACCTCCTACATTTATACGCCGCAAGCCACCCAACGGTGTGTGGCGGAGGGCACTTTTTACGTTACGTGCCACTGTCGTCATTGCCTCCCTTTGCCGTTCCAGTCGCGTATGGTTCGCGGGAACAACGACTGTCTGAAAGCCTCCGTGCGCGCTCGAATCTCTCTACTTTTACTACATTCGGGATCTCCTCGGGAGGTATATACGTACGGGGAAGCAATATATTCGATACCTCATCCGGAAACGCACCCTCTCGAAAACCTGGCGAGCAAGCTACACCGCGATGCAGAGAGCGCCTCCCTTGCAGAGTCTGCCACTTAACTATCACGGTTACCACATAACCCTGTGACGAAACGTTGGACCTTTCTCTATCTCCTCCGTCAACCCGACCTGCTACGCATCCCACACTGGTGGGCAACACTCACGTATGGGTCGGTCGAACGCGTGTTTTTGTAAGCCACCTCCTTTGTTGATGGACTACATTTTTGCTAAGCATTCTCCCAGTGCATCTCAACCTGGTACCCGCCTTACCAACAATTACTTTTATCTGATCATCATTCCACTTCCAAATCATTCCGCACGCATACTCCCAGATACATATTTTACAGACGTCACAGCTACCAGTGTTTGTCCCGCTATCATATAATCAATCATACAATAAACGATCCTTCTTTCTGTATATTCGCAATACATCACATTTGTCTATGTTAAGGGGACAGTTGCCACTCCCTGCACCGGGTGCCTATCCGCTGCCGATCGTCCTGCAACCTCTCTGTATACTACATACAGCACATCATCCGCGAAACGACGCATGGAACGTCCGGCACTATCTACTAGCTCATTTATATGATATGAATTGTGAAAAGCAATGGTCCCATAACACTCCCCCGTGGCACGCCAGGGGTTACTTTAACGTCTGTAGACGTCTGTCTCTCCATTGATAACAACATGCTGTGTTCCGTCTGCTAACATCTCGTCAATCCAGCCACACAGTTGGTCTGATATTCTGTAGACTCTTACGTCGTTTATCAGGCGACGGTGCGGAGCTGTATCGAACGCCTTCCGGACGTCAACGACAATGGCATCCACCTGGGAGCCTGTATCTCATATTTTCTGGGTCTCATGCGCAAATAAAGCGAGCTGGGGGTCTCACACACGATCGCTGTTTCCGGAATCCAACATGGATTCCTACATAGTAGACTCTGGAGTTTCCACAAACGACATGATACTCGAGCAAACAACATGTTCTACAACACATCGACGTCAGAGATATGGGTCTATGGTTTTTGCGCATCTGCTCGACGACTGGGACTACCTGTGCTCTTTTCCAATCATTTGGAACCCTCCCTTCCTCTCCAGAGACTTGCGGTACACGGCTGTTAGAAGGGGGGCAGGTTGTTTCGCGTACCCTGTGTAGGAATCGCGAATTGGTAATCCCGTCGGGTCCGGCGGACTTTCCCATTCCTCCTTGGACACTTATTTCGATGTCAGCCGGTTTCTCGTTCGTGCGAGCATTTAGAGACGGAACTGCAGTGCGGTCCGTCCTCTGTGAAACAGCTTTGGAAACAGGTGTTTAGGTATTTCACAGCTTTACGCGTGTCATCCTCTGTTTCAATGCCATCACCATGCCGGAGTGTCTGGATATGCTGTTTCGAGCCACTTACTGATTCAACGCAAGACCGGAACGTCCTAGCATTTTCTGTCAACGTCGGTACATAGGGTTTGTTCTACTTTCGAATTCACTGAACGCTTCACGCATAGCCCTCCTTACGCTCACACTTTGGACATCGTTTAGCTTCTGTTTGTCTCGGAGGTTTTGGCTGCGTTTAAACTTTGGGTGAAGCTCTCTTTGCTTTCGCAACAGTTTCCTAACGTTGTTGTTGTAGTATACCACGGTGGGTTTTTTTTCCCATCCCTCACAGTTCGACACTCGGCACGTACCTGTCTAAAAACGCATTTTTACCATTGCCTTGCACTTTCTCCATGAACACTCAACATTGTCAGTGTCGGAACAGGCATTTGCCTTTTCATCTGTCGGGTCGTCTGCAAATCTGCCTTCTATTACTCTTGCTAGCCAAAACAGATAGATACACCGTCCTCCCTGCAACGGCCTTATGATCACTGCGTCCCTGTTCTGCACATACAGAGTCGAAACACGTTCGGGTCTGTTTGTCATCCGTAGGTCCACGATGTTATCTCCACGAGTCGGTTCTCTGTTCATTTTGCTCGAGGTGATTTTCGGACAGTGCACTCAGTATAATGTCACTCGATGCTCTCTGTCCCCCTACCACCCGTCCTGAACATCATCTGAGTGTCCCAGTCTATATCGGGTAAATTGAAATCTCCACCTAAGACCCTAACATGCTGAGGAAAATGTATGTGAAATGTGTTTCCAAAATCCGTCTCTCCGTTGTTCTGCCACTAATGCTGCTGCGTCGGGAGGTCGGTCAAAGGAGCCAATTATTATTAAACCTAGCTCGGTTGTTGGGTGTAACCTCCACCCACAATATTTCACAGGAACCATCCACCTCTACTTCACTACAGGATCAAAACTACTACTCAAACAGCGACGAACACACCACCACCGGTTGCATGCAATCGAGCCTTTCTAAAACACCGTCTGTACCTTTGTGACAATTTCGGCAGAATTTATCCCTGGCGTCAGCCAGCTTTCTGTACCTTATCACGATTGCAGAGCTTCGGTGCTTTCTCTGTCAGCGCTTGCGGTTCCGGTACTGTACCAACGCAGCTTCGACAGTTGACAATTAACAAACGATACCGATTGCTGCTTGGTCCCCGCACCCGTTGAGGCTGCTGTTGCCCCCTTTCTGTACTTGCCCAAGGCCATCTAACCTAACAAAACCGCCCAGCCCACGCCACACAACCCCTGCTACCCGTGTAGCCGCTTGTTGCGTGTAGTGCTCTCCACCTAAGACTATAACATGCCTTCGACATTCGCAGTGTACAACACCTTAGGTTAGGGTTGGCGTCGCTTGGGTTAGGTTAGGTTACGTTAGGTGGACGTGGGTTAGGTTAAGGGTTAAAGTTAGGTTAGGCGTCAAAGTTAGGTTAAGCGTTCGGACGTGAGGCGTCAGGTGGCCGCACCTACCTTACGGCCGGACATCTTAGGTTAGGCTAAGGGCGCCGAGGTCACGTTACGTTCACCTTCGGGCGCCACACGTAGCTGTCACAGGTAGGTAGTAGTTCGGTCGGTCGGTCGTCGGCAAGCCGCAAAAAACTACAGACGACGTCGACAACAAGACCGAGCAGGAGGCAGATATATACCGAGCGCCAAAGAGACCGACCACACACACACACACACACACACACACACAAAACAACAAACACCACCCACCGGCCAAAGGGGCACCAAAAAAACCCACAAAGCCGAGCACCACACGTCGCGACCAGAGGCAACCCGCAACCGCAACGGCGCTTTCCGCACCGGGCCGGATGCACGTACGACAACACCGCTACCCGTACACAAGGCCTCCCATTGCACACAGCCGCTCTGTGTTCAACATCATCAATGGCGCGCCCGCGGCTCGTCGCGGTCGCAGCCATGACGCCGCCGCCACTTTTGCACCAACACATTCACGCACCGCAAAACAGCTCGCCGACCCACCGACACAGCACAGCCGACAAACAAAAACAACCGCGGCGGCGGCAACAAAACAAAACAAACACCTCGCACCAAGCGTCCGACAGAAAACAAACGGACAGGCACACAGGCCTCTGCTAACGACCACGACACAGCGGCACGCTGCCCCTTTCCCGCCACTCTCGATTCACAGCGCACGCGACCCCGTCGTCGACGACGACACGCGACGGGCTCGCTTCCCGCAACCTACACCTTTCCGCCACTACGCACGGCTCCACCCGACGCCCGTCGCAACGGCACTACTGCACGCACTATCACCCCCGCCGCCGCCGCCGCCGCCGCCGCCTCCTCCTCTCTCCCCCTTCCCGTACACAACAACACAGCCAAAAACACACTCACGACCCAAACATAACAACATGGCACGTGCATCGGCGCACACCCCCAACCAGTCACCGTCGACACAACCACACGCAAGGCACGGAAAAACCGGCGTCCTTCCACGTTGCCATCAAAGCAGCACAAACAACCACACAGGAGGAACCACCAACAACTGCCGGCCGGCCGGCAACCACCAAACGCACATTCCCGCTCGCCACCACACACCTCTCGGCAGCCGTTTCGCAAAGACATGACATGACATGACGCGACATCATCGCATCACGGGCGACGCACGCACACCGACCCACTTTCCCGCCCGTCTCTCTCTCTCTTTTTCTTCCGACGCCTTCGGCCGAGCACACACGTACGTGGCACAACGCCCAACACAGTCACACACAGTCGACAGGCGCACGCCCAGGCACGCAACGACGCAGCGCAGCAAAGGCGCCCGCGACACATACCTCCTCTCCCGTCTCGCCGCCGACCGCCAGCCAGCCACTCGCAATGTGCACTGGCCAACCGGACACACGTCCACCGCGCCGCCTCCGACCACCCGCCAGGGGGCGCTCACGTCCGCGACAACAGCGCGGCCCGCCGCCGGGCGGGCCCAGCCCGGCCCAGGCGGCGCGCGCTGCTCTGCACTCGGCGCGCCGCGCCACACATCCTGCTGCAGACCGGGCTCGTCTCTCTGTACGCGTCTGCGTCTGCCCGCATCTCATCTTCCTGCGCATCAACACAAACGAGGCCACGTGAGCAAACCCCCGTCACAACGCCACATCACGCACTGCCTTGTCGACCGCCTAAATAAATGCACTCACCCACCAGCCATCCGCTTCGTCCTCTTCTTGCTTACTCGTTGTTCGTCGTTGTTGCTGCTGCACCAGCACCAGCACCAGCACCGGCGGCGGCGGCGGCGGCGGCGGCGGCGGCGGCGGCGGCGGCGGCGGCGGCAGCGGCAGCGGCAGCGCACACAGCCCCCAGCCGGCCGCATCCGAGGGGGCCCCGCCGCCAGCGTCGCCTCCTTGGGCACAGGTGCGGTGCTGTGGCCGCCCATCCAACCGCATTTGCTGGCCGTCCCAGCCGCCAGGCAGGCGTTCCCACTGCCGCGCACCGCCTCTGCTGCAGAAGACGAACAAACGAAACGTACAAACATACACGCACCCGAAGCGTGGCCACACACGGACGGGACCGACAGGCTCCAAGGCGACCAAACGATGGAAAAACAAACACAAAAACAAAAGACACGCGAGCGAGCGAGCAAGCACGCAGTCGCCTCGCCTCTGTCCTCCCGCCCCCGCCCTTCTCCCCACCACATGCCCACAAACACCACCGCCTGCCCGCATCTCCACATTCGCCCCCTCCATTTGTTCCCTTGCGTTCGTTCCTTCCTTCCTTCCATGTGTCTGCGTGCGCGGCGCCTCTCCAACATCCGCCGTCCGTCCGTCCCGTTTTCGCCGTACCACACGCCACCGTCGGCGCCGCCTCGCCTCCTCCCAGTCCACCACCGCCGCCGCCCCTGTCCGCCCCGCACACCACCATACACCGCTGCTTGTCCCGGCCGTTGCCACCAAAGGCGCCAGCCGCAAACCGCGCCAAACGCCGCAGCGCGCGTGCGTCCTTCCTTCTTGCTTGCTTCTCCGTGCCGACGCTGCCTCTATTCCCGCACCCATTCGGCCGACAAGCACTGGCGTCGACGACACAGCCGTTGGGCTCCGGCACTGCGCGTACCGGAGTTACACGCGCACCCCCCCTCGCGAACGCACGACTCATTCTCTTTGTTGTTTCTCCTCTTTCTTACGTCTTCGTTTCTTGTTTGTTTGTTTGTTTGTTTTTTTTTTTTTCCTCCCACCGCCGCATGTGACACAATGGCCTCCCTCCCCCTTTCGTTCGTTGTCGCCGCTTTGTTTCTCTTTCTCATTGGTGCACGTCCGACGCGCTCCATTTCCACCACACCACGGCCATCGGCCTCCTCAACGGGCAGGCGCAGTGTGCCATTCTCCGGCGCACAAGCACACCGCGCGGCTCGCTCTCCTCGCCCCCACGCCACGCCACGCCACGCAGCACAAATGATGCTGTCTCGCAACACGACACACGGTGCGCACACCCCCGACCACGCGGCTCTTAAAAGGCATGGCACCGGCGACATGCGCCGCCCCGGCCCGCATCCGTCGTCTCACGTTCACTGCCGGCCGCGTCTGAGGCTACAACCGCACCACAACAACGGTCCCCTCCCGGCAACACATTTGTTGCACAAACACAACCGCCGAGCGCAGCGCGAGCCACCCACACGCGCCCTCCCCGTCTTTAAAAGCCTCCGCGTCTCCTTTCTCCTTTCGCGCCCCTCCCATCTCCCGAATATGCCAGCAGCGGTGCCACTACCGCGAAACGGACACGCCTTCCGGGCCACATGCAAGGGCACGCCCACCACCAACTACTGCCATATTCGCGGACGCAGTTAGGCAACACGCAACGCACTCTCCACCTACTTTCTCTCTCTCGTCCATTCTCTTTAAAACACACGAACCAACCAACCACGGCTAACACACTTTTTCGCGACACCTTTGACTGCGTTATCTTGACCGTGACGGCAGCTATCGACCTTCCAATTCCCCACTAAACACACACACACCCCTACATACACACCCTTCGCTACACCGGACAACAACAGCGTACACAACAGGAGGGCACACGAAACGGCAGGCAAGGGCAACGCATTCTCATAGATTCCTCCTCCGAGCCATGTCGGCGAACGTTTCATCCGGGAAGGCAATGCAATTCAGCCGTCACCACGGCCGACACCTGCAGCCGCGCCGTAAACGCCTTTCAGTGCGGCTGCAATGCACGGGAACGTTCCGTTGCTATAGACAGCGCCTCTCCGTTTTTCCCTGCTTCGTTTTCCGGTGATTGCTTCTCCATTTTGTTTGTTTTATTACTTTCCGTTCCCCTCCTCCACCATTGTTTCCGTCCCCAACAGTTTTGCTCATTCCACACGTTCTGCCCAGACACGACACTCGACCGATCAAAGGTCAGCCTTTCGTCACCGTTCGCGGCGCCGACGGTGCCACAGTGCGACTGGTGTGAACACCGACACGTTGCCATGACGCCGGTGTACCGCGCCGATATTGACAGTTACTCAGAGCCGCCGGATCGGATCACATCACCGACACACCTGCCATTTCACACCGGGGGACACAGACCAACGAAACGCGTGTACGCCCATAACAACAAACAACGACCGTCGTCGTCTAGCCTCACGCTTACTGTACTCAACCGAACACACGTGCACCGTGAATGACGTGCGTGCGCACAACAGTCCAATCAATCATCAGTCAAACTGCAGAAACGGCTATCATCAAATCAAGGGCCAAATAGGTACACCACCGTGCGTGTCGCCTACCCCACCCGCCCGTACATTTCTTGGCGACTTCGTAATGGATGATAGTACGACACGTCCATTTAAAACGTCACCAACACACACACACCAACGCGCCGTACAGCAAAGGGAATAGTCGACGGCAACACAACATTTCACCCTCGCCATCATGTATGATGTGACAACAGACGGCCGTAACGGTGACATCCAACAATCAATCAATCGCGAGGACTTTCAATTGCAGTCACGTGACTAACCGGGCAGACGGAGACAAAGACATGAATCAGCGCCACAGACAGCACCAACACCTCCTATCGATCTATCTGTGTGTCGACAAACAACCACGCCAAGACTCGTGCACGCATTCCACGTCACACCGGCGGCAACCAAACCCTCGCGGCCGTACCCCAGTAACCACAACCACAACCACATTCGCCACACCACCACGGCACAGCAGCACCACCAGCTGCCTCGCAACCAACCAAACCGGGTAGCTATGCCGCCCCTCTCACTCACTCACTCACTCACTCACTCACACACACACAAACAATTCCGCTCTTCCCGCAAAGGCAATTTGGTGGCCCTGAAAAGGGCCGTTTTGCCGCTCTCGCAACGGAGGGAGCTTCCTTCCTTCCTTCCTTCCTTCCTTCCTTCCTTCCAAGAGCCGAAGTAACAACCTCCTCCTTACTTGGAGCTCGTGTACTTGGTCACCGCCTTCGTGCCCTCGCTCACGGCGTGCTTGGCCAGCTCGCCAGGCAGCAAGAGCCGCACAGCCGTCTGGATCTCGCGGGACGTGATGGTCGAGCGCTTGTTGTAGTGCGCCAGGCGAGACGCCTCGGCCGCAATGCGCTCGAAAATGTCGTTCACGAAGCTGTTCATGATGCTCATCGCCTTCGACGAGATGCCCGTGTCGGGGTGCACCTGCTTCAGCACCTTGTAGATGTAGATGGCATAGCTCTCCTTCCTCTTGCGCTTCTTCTTCTTGTCGCCCTTCGAAATGTTCTTCTGCGCCTTGCCGGCCTTCTTGGCGGCCTTCCCGCTAGTCTTGGGCGGCATCTCGAACGTACAACAACAGGCAGCAAGCGCTCCGCTCTAGTCAGCGTCTCCCCACACAGTGGCACCCGCCGCTACCGCAACACCGCACCTTTACCAGCTCGCCCTGTTGCGGCCGCCGACCAATGGGGCGCGCGCGCAACCGGCCGCCGCACCCGAGCCCATAAAGGGACCCCCACCCCGCCGCCGCCGGCACACGCACGCACTCCGCTGCTCGACTCGCTGCGGCTCGCACCGTTACGGTTACGTGTTTAGCGCTTACGCCACTAGCCAAACGCCATGTCCGGACGCGGAAAGGGAGGCAAAGTCAAGGGCAAGTCAAAGTCCCGCTCAAGCAGGGCTGGGCTCCAGTTCCCGGTCGGCAGAATCCACCGCCTCCTGCGCAAGGGAAACTACGCCGAGCGCGTCGGCGCCGGGGCGCCCGTCTACCTCGCCGCCGTCATGGAGTACCTCGCGGCTGAGGTGCTCGAGCTGGCCGGAAACGCGGCCCGCGACAACAAGAAGACGCGCATCATCCCGCGCCACCTGCAGCTCGCCATCCGCAACGACGAGGAGCTCAACAAGCTCTTGTCGGGCGTCACCATCGCACAGGGTGGTGTCCTGCCCAACATCCAGGCCGTCCTGCTGCCAAAGAAGACCGAGAAGAAGGCCTAAACAGGGACCGCGGCGCTGCGCTTGCGTGCTCCCTGCACGCAAACGCAAACGCGCCTTTGCCTTGCCGGCTCGCCTCACAACAATCGGCCCTTTTCAGGGCCACCACACAAACCTACGTCCAAAGCAAAGTTTCCGTCGTCCTCGCCGCACTTTACAACAACGTCCACAGCGCCGGCGCACGTCCGCCATCTTGTCCACAGCCCGTGTGGCCGAACACACACACATTTTTTCTGCACCCCTCCACGCACGCACAGTCGCGTTCCAAACAACGACAACGACATCAATACACCAATAATGTGATGTGATCATTGTTAATATGTTCATAATTAAAAGAGCGCGTAACGGCCCGACGACGGACGACACGCGGGCCGCCGCGCGCGCTCTCCAAACACACAGGCACAGGACAAACCAAACCAAACCAAACAGCTGATCCGATCGATGATCCGGCCCGCGCCACAAACAAACCACGCACACACCGGACTCAGCCGCGCCCTCCCGCATCCATCATCACACACGTCACGTCGAAACTCCAAACGGAACGCACGCACGCAAAGCAACAGAGGCGCACAACAACAACAACAACAACAACAAACACACACACACAGAGGCAGGCAGGCAACACAGACCCTTTCGCACTTTTCAATTTCCGAACAGTGTGGTGGCCCTGAAAAGGGCCGTTTTTCGTCTCTCCCACCAAGCACGGGCAACGGCACGGCCGCGGGAAGGCCACAGCACAGCACACCGGCTGCCTGCCTAACCGCCGAAACCGTACAGGGTGCGCCCCTGCCTCTTCAGGGCGTACACCACGTCCATGGCCGTCACAGTCTTGCGCTTGGCGTGCTCAGTGTACGTCACCGCGTCGCGGATCACGTTCTCCAGGAACACCTTCAGCACTCCGCGGGTCTCCTCGTAGATCAGACCAGAGATGCGCTTCACGCCGCCCCTGCGAGCCAGGCGGCGGATGGCGGGCTTCGTGATGCCCTGGATGTTGTCGCGCAACACCTTGCGGTGCCGCTTGGCGCCACCCTTGCCCAGCCCCTTTCCTCCCTTGCCGCGGCCTGTCATTCTTCCTCCTCCTCAAGCAACAAAAAAAGCACAAGCGGCAGCTCCTCACCCGGCGCTAGCGAGTCGGCTACGGTGCGCCGTGAGCGCGCGCCGCCCCCCTATATAGACTCTGGCCCGCCCTCCCCCCACCACGCGCACCGAGGGCATATAAGCGCAGCACGGGCCCGCGCGGGCCCGTTGTCAAGGCAGCACCGGACGCTTCGCTACCGCACGCACCGCTAACCGCTATGGCCCGCACAAAGCAAACGGCCCGCAAGTCCACCGGCGGAAAGGCGCCGCGCAAACAGCTCGCCACCAAGGCGGCGAGGAAGAGCGCGCCCGCCACCGGCGGCGTCAAGAAGCCCCACCGCTACAGGCCGGGCACCGTCGCCCTGCGAGAAATCAGGCGCTACCAGAAGAGCACAGAGCTGCTCATCCGCAAGCTGCCGTTCCAGCGCCTAGTGCGCGAGATCGCCCAGGACTTCAAGACCGACCTGCGCTTCCAGAGCTCCGCAGTCATGGCCCTGCAGGAGGCCAGCGAGGCCTACCTCGTCGGCCTCTTCGAAGACACCAACCTGTGCGCAATCCACGCCAAGCGCGTCACCATCATGCCCAAGGACATCCAGCTCGCGCGCCGCATCCGCGGCGAGCGCGCCTAAACCGCTTAGCCGCGGCACGGCACCGCACGCGCGCAACACAAAAAAAACGGCCCTTTTCAGGGCCACTAACATCTCTCCGTCGCGAGCAAAACTTTTGTCGGTCTTGCCGCCCAGCCTCTCTCTCTAGCCCCGTTAAAACAACCACCACAATTCCCCACCCTCCCTCCCGTACACAGCCGCTCTCGCCAACAATCACAATCGACGTCATCCCACCCCACCCCTTCAAATACACACAAACAAACAGCCGGACGACGTCACCACGGGTGGCTGGCCGCCGCCGTCTCCGAGGCGCCACCGCGCCTTCCCAATTCCCGCCGGCCACTTCCACGTCTCAACGTCCCCGTCCCCCTTTCACACAGAGAGGACACACACATAACAAACAAGACGCGCCATCCGCAAAGCAAGCAAACAAACAGAGTCTCCAGAAACATGAGAAACCAACCGTCGGCCGCCGCACAAAATACAAAACACAAAACAAAACGGCCACAACCGCTCCGCTACCGCGCGCCGCCGCCTACCGCCACCGGCCCCACAATCCAACCACCACGGCACGCACACAGTACCCACAAGGGTCATACAGAAACGCCACACAAACACCAACCAACCCCACACACACACACACACACACACACACCCCGGCGCATGCACGCACGGCCACCCAAACAAGACAACACAACGCGCCAAGCACGACAATCAACGCCTTCCCGACGTCCTCTGATGGCCCTGAGAAGGGCCGTTTTGGGCCGCGCGCAGCCGTGCCATCGCGCGCCACTAGACGACGCGGGGGAGGGGGGTGGGGGACGACGGGGTCAAGCGCCAGCCCTTCCCTTCCTTCCCCTTTCCTTTCTTTACTTTAACTTCACTTCTTCTTCTTGGGCGAAGCCTTCGCCTTAGACGGCGTCGTCGCCTTCTTCGGGCGCGGCGCCTTCGGCTTCTTCGTCGGAACCTTCGCGGCCTTCTTCGCCTTCGACGGCGACTTGGCCTTGGCCGGCTTGGCCGCAGCCGCCTTCTTCGCACCCGCGGGAGCCGCCGACGCCGCAGACGCCTTCTTGGCGGCGCCCGCCTTCCGACCGGTCGCCGCCTTCACGCCACCAGCCTTCTTTGCGCCGGCCGCACGGGCGCCCTTCTTCTCCTTGCTGGCCGGAGCGGCGCGCTTCTTCTTCGCACCGCCGGCACGGGCCTTGCCGCCCTCGGCCGCCCCGCCGCCGGCGCCGGCAAGCTTGAAAGAGCCGGACGCGCCCTTCCCCTTCGTCTGCACCAGCTCGCCAGCCACGACGGCCGACTTGAGGTACTTCTTGATAAAGGGCGCCAGCTTCTCCGCGTCCAGCTTGTAGTGCGCGGCAATGTACTTCTTGATCGCCTGCAGCGACGAGCCGCCGCGCTCCTTCAGACTCTTGATGGCGGCCGTCACCATCTCAGAGGTGCGCGGGTGCGCAGGCTTGGCGCGCGGCTTCTTCGCAGACGCCGCAGACTTGGCCTTCTTCGTCGTGCCGGTGGCGGCGGGTGCCGCAGCAGTCTCGTTCGTAGCCGCCTGATCTGCCATTATTTCGACGACGCGCGTACACACACGAGAGCGAGAGCGAGAGCGGCAGGCGGCAAGCACGGCGGCAGAGAATAGCCGCCGCGCCGCCAGGCCCAGCCAGTGTCGCGGGCGGGCGCGGACGGCCGAGAGAGCGGCCGCCACTCTGCGCGCCGCCGCGCCGCGCCTCCCGCGCTTGCTACCGCCCAACGTCCGACAGCCTGTGCGGACCAGCCCCAAACCTGCGCCGCAACCACCCGCGCCGTTCAAACCACCGAGGATGGGGCTACACACGGCCACACCACAGTCGCCAACCAGTCGCCACGGCAGCGCCGCAAACCACGGCCAAACTGCAGCTACCGCGCGCTACAGCCTGGCTCGGCCCGCCGAGAATCGCCGCCCCCGCCCACATGCCGCCCCCACAGCCCCAGCCGACGACCCGCCACAATGGCCAAACCTTCGGCAAAAGTGCCACACCGTCGCCGCGCCAGCCCGGCCAGCGCGGCCGCCGCCACAGCCACACAAGCGGAGGCGTGCGGCGATGCCGGCCGTGCAAACGCACCTCCGCCGCCCCATCGCCCTCCCACCGTTTCCCGATCGGCCCGCAGCCGTCGGGCCACCTCGCCCGCCAACATTCGCGCCCCTTTCTCACAAAATTGCCCGCCGCAAACAAAACGGGCGCCGCCTGCGCAACATCGGCACCGGCCAACCGAGCGCCGCCGCCCCTCGCCGCTTACGCGAGGGGGGCTGACCGCCGTCCGCAACTACAGACACACCGAATCTGCCTCCAAGCACACACGACAGCCGACCTCCTACATTTATACGCCGCAAGCCACCCAACGGTGTGTGGCGGAGGGCACTTTTTACGTTACGTGCCACTGTCGTCATTGCCTCCCTTTGCCGTTCCAGTCGCGTATGGTTCGCGGGAACAACGACTGTCTGAAAGCCTCCGTGCGCGCTCGAATCTCTCTACTTTTACTACATTCGGGATCTCCTCGGGAGGTATATACGTACGGGGAAGCAATATATTCGATACCTCATCCGGAAACGCACCCTCTCGAAAACCTGGCGAGCAAGCTACACCGCGATGCAGAGAGCGCCTCCCTTGCAGAGTCTGCCACTTAACTATCACGGTTACCACATAACCCTGTGACGAAACGTTGGACCTTTCTCTATCTCCTCCGTCAACCCGACCTGCTACGCATCCCACACTGGTGGGCAACACTCACGTATGGGTCGGTCGAACGCGTGTTTTTGTAAGCCACCTCCTTTGTTGATGGACTACATTTTTGCTAAGCATTCTCCCAGTGCATCTCAACCTGGTACCCGCCTTACCAACAATTACTTTTATCTGATCATCATTCCACTTCCAAATCATTCCGCACGCATACTCCCAGATACATATTTTACAGACGTCACAGCTACCAGTGTTTGTCCCGCTATCATATAATCAATCATACAATAAACGATCCTTCTTTCTGTATATTCGCAATACATCACATTTGTCTATGTTAAGGGGACAGTTGCCACTCCCTGCACCGGGTGCCTATCCGCTGCCGATCGTCCTGCAACCTCTCTGTATACTACATACAGCACATCATCCGCGAAACGACGCATGGAACGTCCGGCACTATCTACTAGCTCATTTATATGATATGAATTGTGAAAAGCAATGGTCCCATAACACTCCCCCGTGGCACGCCAGGGGTTACTTTAACGTCTGTAGACGTCTGTCTCTCCATTGATAACAACATGCTGTGTTCCGTCTGCTAACATCTCGTCAATCCAGCCACACAGTTGGTCTGATATTCTGTAGACTCTTACGTCGTTTATCAGGCGACGGTGCGGAGCTGTATCGAACGCCTTCCGGACGTCAACGACAATGGCATCCACCTGGGAGCCTGTATCTCATATTTTCTGGGTCTCATGCGCAAATAAAGCGAGCTGGGGGTCTCACACACGATCGCTGTTTCCGGAATCCAACATGGATTCCTACATAGTAGACTCTGGAGTTTCCACAAACGACATGATACTCGAGCAAACAACATGTTCTACAACACATCGACGTCAGAGATATGGGTCTATGGTTTTTGCGCATCTGCTCGACGACTGGGACTACCTGTGCTCTTTTCCAATCATTTGGAACCCTCCCTTCCTCTCCAGAGACTTGCGGTACACGGCTGTTAGAAGGGGGGCAGGTTGTTTCGCGTACCCTGTGTAGGAATCGCGAATTGGTAATCCCGTCGGGTCCGGCGGACTTTCCCATTCCTCCTTGGACACTTATTTCGATGTCAGCCGGTTTCTCGTTCGTGCGAGCATTTAGAGACGGAACTGCAGTGCGGTCCGTCCTCTGTGAAACAGCTTTGGAAACAGGTGTTTAGGTATTTCACAGCTTTACGCGTGTCATCCTCTGTTTCAATGCCATCACCATGCCGGAGTGTCTGGATATGCTGTTTCGAGCCACTTACTGATTCAACGCAAGACCGGAACGTCCTAGCATTTTCTGTCAACGTCGGTACATAGGGTTTGTTCTACTTTCGAATTCACTGAACGCTTCACGCATAGCCCTCCTTACGCTCACACTTTGGACATCGTTTAGCTTCTGTTTGTCTCGGAGGTTTTGGCTGCGTTTAAACTTTGGGTGAAGCTCTCTTTGCTTTCGCAACAGTTTCCTAACGTTGTTGTTGTAGTATACCACGGTGGGTTTTTTTTCCCATCCCTCACAGTTCGACACTCGGCACGTACCTGTCTAAAAACGCATTTTTACCATTGCCTTGCACTTTCTCCATGAACACTCAACATTGTCAGTGTCGGAACAGGCATTTGCCTTTTCATCTGTCGGGTCGTCTGCAAATCTGCCTTCTATTACTCTTGCTAGCCAAAACAGATAGATACACCGTCCTCCCTGCAACGGCCTTATGATCACTGCGTCCCTGTTCTGCACATACAGAGTCGAAACACGTTCGGGTCTGTTTGTCATCCGTAGGTCCACGATGTTATCTCCACGAGTCGGTTCTCTGTTCATTTTGCTCGAGGTGATTTTCGGACAGTGCACTCAGTATAATGTCACTCGATGCTCTCTGTCCCCCTACCACCCGTCCTGAACATCATCTGAGTGTCCCAGTCTATATCGGGTAAATTGAAATCTCCACCTAAGACCCTAACATGCTGAGGAAAATGTATGTGAAATGTGTTTCCAAAATCCGTCTCTCCGTTGTTCTGCCACTAATGCTGCTGCGTCGGGAGGTCGGTCAAAGGAGCCAATTATTATTAAACCTAGCTCGGTTGTTGGGTGTAACCTCCACCCACAATATTTCACAGGAACCATCCACCTCTACTTCACTACAGGATCAAAACTACTACTCAAACAGCGACGAACACACCACCACCGGTTGCATGCAATCGAGCCTTTCTAAAACACCGTCTGTACCTTTGTGACAATTTCGGCAGAATTTATCCCTGGCGTCAGCCAGCTTTCTGTACCTTATCACGATTGCAGAGCTTCGGTGCTTTCTCTGTCAGCGCTTGCGGTTCCGGTACTGTACCAACGCAGCTTCGACAGTTGACAATTAACAAACGATACCGATTGCTGCTTGGTCCCCGCACCCGTTGAGGCTGCTGTTGCCCCCTTTCTGTACTTGCCCAAGGCCATCTAACCTAACAAAACCGCCCAGCCCACGCCACACAACCCCTGCTACCCGTGTAGCCGCTTGTTGCGTGTAGTGCTCTCCACCTAAGACTATAACATGCCTTCGACATTCGCAGTGTACAACACCTTAGGTTAGGGTTGGCGTCGCTTGGGTTAGGTTAGGTTACGTTAGGTGGACGTGGGTTAGGTTAAGGGTTAAAGTTAGGTTAGGCGTCAAAGTTAGGTTAAGCGTTCGGACGTGAGGCGTCAGGTGGCCGCACCTACCTTACGGCCGGACATCTTAGGTTAGGCTAAGGGCGCCGAGGTCACGTTACGTTCACCTTCGGGCGCCACACGTAGCTGTCACAGGTAGGTAGTAGTTCGGTCGGTCGGTCGTCGGCAAGCCGCAAAAAACTACAGACGACGTCGACAACAAGACCGAGCAGGAGGCAGATATATACCGAGCGCCAAAGAGACCGACCACACACACACACACACACACACACACACAAACAACAAACACCACCCACCGGCCAAAGGGGCACCAAAAAAACCCACAAAGCCGAGCACCACACGTCGCGACCAGAGGCAACCCGCAACCGCAACGGCGCTTTCCGCACCGGGCCGGATGCACGTACGACAACACCGCTACCCGTACACAAGGCCTCCCATTGCACACAGCCGCTCTGTGTTCAACATCATCAATGGCGCGCCCGCGGCTCGTCGCGGTCGCAGCCATGACGCCGCCGCCACTTTTGCACCAACACATTCACGCACCGCAAAACAGCTCGCCGACCCACCGACACAGCACAGCCGACAAACAAAAACAACCGCGGCGGCGGCAACAAAACAAAACAAACACCTCGCACCAAGCGTCCGACAGAAAACAAACGGACAGGCACACAGGCCTCTGCTAACGACCACGACACAGCGGCACGCTGCCCCTTTCCCGCCACTCTCGATTCACAGCGCACGCGACCCCGTCGTCGAACGACGACACGCGACGGGCTCGCTTCCCGCAACCTACACCTTTCCGCCACTACGCACGGCTCCACCCGACGCCCGTCGCAACGGCACTACTGCACGCACTATCACCCCCGCCGCCGCCGCCGCCGCCGCCGCCTCCTCCTCTCTCCCCCTTCCCGTACACAACAACACAGCCAAAAACACACTCACGACCCAAACATAACAACATGGCACGTGCATCGGCGCACACCCCCAACCAGTCACCGTCGACACAACCACACGCAAGGCACGGAAAAACCGGCGTCCTTCCACGTTGCCATCAAAGCAGCACAAACAACCACACAGGAGGAACCACCAACAACTGCCGGCCGGCCGGCAACCACCAAACGCACATTCCCGCTCGCCACCACACACCTCTCGGCAGCCGGCCGTTTCGCAAAGACATGACATGACATGACGCGACATCATCGCATCACGGGCGACGCACGCACACCGACCCACTTTCCCGCCCGTCTCTCTCTCTCTTTTTCTTCCGACGCCTTCGGCCGAGCACACACGTACGTGGCACAACGCCCAACACAGTCACACACAGTCGACAGGCGCACGCCCAGGCACGCAACGACGCAGCGCAGCAAAGGCGCCCGCGACACATACCTCCTCTCCCGTCTCGCCGCCGACCGCCAGCCAGCCACTCGCAATGTGCACTGGCCAACCGGACACACGTCCACCGCGCCGCCTCCGACCACCCGCCAGGGGGCGCTCACGTCCGCGACAACAGCGCGGCCCGCCGCCGGGCGGGCCCAGCCCGGCCCAGGCGGCGCGCGCTGCTCTGCACTCGGCGCGCCGCGCCACACATCCTGCTGCAGACCGGGGGCTCGTCTCTCTGTACGCGTCTGCGTCTGCCCGCATCTCATCTTCCTGCGCATCAACACAAACGAGGCCACGTGAGCAAACCCCCGTCACAACGCCACATCACGCACTGCCTTGTCGACCGCCTAAATAAATGCACTCACCCACCAGCCATCCGCTTCGTCCTCTTCTTGCTTACTCGTTGTTCGTCGTTGTTGCTGCTGCACCAGCACCAGCACCAGCACCGGCGGCGGCGGCGGCGGCGGCGGCGGCGGCGGCGGCGGCGGCGGCGGCGGCGGCGGCGGCGGCAGCGGCAGCGGCAGCGCACACAGCCCCCAGCCGGCCGCATCCGAGGGGGCCCCGCCGCCAGCGTCGCCTCCTTGGGCACAGGTGCGGTGCTGTGGCCGCCCATCCAACCGCATTTGCTGGCCGTCCCAGCCGCCAGGCAGGCGTTCCCACTGCCGCGCACCGCCTCTGCTGCAGAAGACGAACAAACGAAACGTACAAACATACACGCACCCGAAGCGTGGCCACACACGGACGGGACCGACAGGCTCCAAGGCGACCAAACGATGGAAAAACAAACACAAAAACAAAAGACACGCGAGCGAGCGAGCAAGCACGCAGTCGCCTCGCCTCTGTCCTCCCGCCCCCGCCCTTCTCCCCACCACATGCCCACAAACACCACCGCCTGCCCGCATCTCCACATTCGCCCCCTCCATTTGTTCCCTTGCGTTCGTTCCTTCCTTCCTTCCATGTGTCTGCGTGCGCGGCGCCTCTCCAACATCCGCCGTCCGTCCGTCCCGTTTTCGCCGTACCACACGCCACCGTCGGCGCCGCCTCGCCTCCTCCCAGTCCACCACCGCCGCCGCCCCTGTCCGCCCCGCACACCACCATACACCGCTGCTTGTCCCGGCCGTTGCCACCAAAGGCGCCAGCCGCAAACCGCGCCAAACGCCGCAGCGCGCGTGCGTCCTTCCTTCTTGCTTGCTTCTCCGTGCCGACGCTGCCTCTATTCCCGCACCCATTCGGCCGACAAGCACTGGCGTCGACGACACAGCCGTTGGGCTCCGGCACTGCGCGTACCGGAGTTACACGCGCACCCCCCCTCGCGAACGCACGACTCATTCTCTTTGTTGTTTCTCCTCTTTCTTACGTCTTCGTTTCTTGTTTGTTTGTTTGTTTGTTTTTTTTTTTTTCCTCCCACCGCCGCATGTGACACAATGGCCTCCCTCCCCCTTTCGTTCGTTGTCGCCGCTTTGTTTCTCTTTCTCATTGGTGCACGTCCGACGCGCTCCATTTCCACCACACCACGGCCATCGGCCTCCTCAACGGGCAGGCGCAGTGTGCCATTCTCCGGCGCACAAGCACACCGCGCGGCTCGCTCTCTCCTCGCCCCCACGCCACGCCACGCCACGCAGCACAAATGATGCTGTCTCGCAACACGACACACGGTGCGCACACCCCCGACCACGCGGCTCTTAAAAGGCATGGCACCGGCGACATGCGCCGCCCCGGCCCGCATCCGTCGTCTCACGTTCACTGCCGGCCGCGTCTGAGGCTACAACCGCACCACAACAACGGTCCCCTCCCGGCAACACATTTGTTGCACAAACACAACCGCCGAGCGCAGCGCGAGCCACCCACACGCGCCCTCCCCGTCTTTAAAAGCCTCCGCGTCTCCTTTCTCCTTTCGCGCCCCTCCCATCTCCCGAATATGCCAGCAGCGGTGCCACTACCGCGAAACGGACACGCCTTCCGGGCCACATGCAAGGGCACGCCCACCACCAACTACTGCCATATTCGCGGACGCAGTTAGGCAACACGCAACGCACTCTCCACCTACTTTCTCTCTCTCGTCCATTCTCTTTAAAACACACGAACCAACCAACCACGGCTAACACACTTTTTCGCGACACCTTTGACTGCGTTATCTTGACCGTGACGGCAGCTATCGACCTTCCAATTCCCCACTAAACACACACACACCCCTACATACACACCCTTCGCTACACCGGACAACAACAGCGTACACAACAGGAGGGCACACGAAACGGCAGGCAAGGGCAACGCATTCTCATAGATTCCTCCTCCGAGCCATGTCGGCGAACGTTTCATCCGGGAAGGCAATGCAATTCAGCCGTCACCACGGCCGACACCTGCAGCCGCGCCGTAAACGCCTTTCAGTGCGGCTGCAATGCACGGGAACGTTCCGTTGCTATAGACAGCGCCTCTCCGTTTTTCCCTGCTTCGTTTTCCGGTGATTGCTTCTCCATTTTGTTTGTTTTATTACTTTCCGTTCCCCTCCTCCACCATTGTTTCCGTCCCCAACAGTTTTGCTCATTCCACACGTTCTGCCCAGACACGACACTCGACCGATCAAAGGTCAGCCTTTCGTCACCGTTCGCGGCGCCGACGGTGCCACAGTGCGACTGGTGTGAACACCGACACGTTGCCATGACGCCGGTGTACCGCGCCGATATTGACAGTTACTCAGAGCCGCCGGATCGGATCACATCACCGACACACCTGCCATTTCACACCGGGGGACACAGACCAACGAAACGCGTGTACGCCCATAACAACAAACAACGACCGTCGTCGTCTAGCCTCACGCTTACTGTACTCAACCGAACACACGTGCACCGTGAATGACGTGCGTGCGCACAACAGTCCAATCAATCATCAGTCAAACTGCAGAAACGGCTATCATCAAATCAAGGGCCAAATAGGTACACCACCGTGCGTGTCGCCTACCCCACCCGCCCGTACATTTCTTGGCGACTTCGTAATGGATGATAGTACGACACGTCCATTTAAAACGTCACCAACACACACACACCAACGCGCCGTACAGCAAAGGGAATAGTCGACGGCAACACAACATTTCACCCTCGCCATCATGTATGATGTGACAACAGACGGCCGTAACGGTGACATCCAACAATCAATCAATCGCGAGGACTTTCAATTGCAGTCACGTGACTAACCGGGCAGACGGAGACAAAGACATGAATCAGCGCCACAGACAGCACCAACACCTCCTATCGATCTATCTGTGTGTCGACAAACAACCACGCCAAGACTCGTGCACGCATTCCACGTCACACCGGCGGCAACCAAACCCTCGCGGCCGTACCCCAGTAACCACAACCACAACCACATTCGAGACCACACCACCACGGCACAGCAGCACCACCAGCTGCCTCGCAACCAACCAAACCGGGTAGCTATGCCGCCCCTCTCACTCACTCACTCACTCACACACACACAAACAATTCCGCTCTTCCCGCAAAGGCAATTTGGTGGCCCTGAAAAGGGCCGTTTTGCCGCTCTCGCAACGGAGGGAGCTTCCTTCCTTCCTTCCTTCCTTCCTTCCTTCCTTCCTTCCAAGAGCCGAAGTAACAACCTCCTCCTTACTTGGAGCTCGTGTACTTGGTCACCGCCTTCGTGCCCTCGCTCACGGCGTGCTTGGCCAGCTCGCCAGGCAGCAAGAGCCGCACAGCCGTCTGGATCTCGCGGGACGTGATGGTCGAGCGCTTGTTGTAGTGCGCCAGGCGAGACGCCTCGGCCGCAATGCGCTCGAAAATGTCGTTCACGAAGCTGTTCATGATGCTCATCGCCTTCGACGAGATGCCCGTGTCGGGGTGCACCTGCTTCAGCACCTTGTAGATGTAGATGGCATAGCTCTCCTTCCTCTTGCGCTTCTTCTTCTTGTCGCCCTTCGAAATGTTCTTCTGCGCCTTGCCGGCCTTCTTGGCGGCCTTCCCGCTAGTCTTGGGCGGCATCTCGAACGTACAACAACAGGCAGCAAGCGCTCCGCTCTAGTCAGCGTCTCCCCACACAGTGGCACCCGCCGCTACCGCAACACCGCACCTTTACCAGCTCGCCCTGTTGCGGCCGCCGACCAATGGGGCGCGCGCGCAACCGGCCGCCGCACCCGAGCCCATAAAGGGACCCCCACCCCGCCGCCGCCGGCACACGCACGCACTCCGCTGCTCGACTCGCTGCGGCTCGCACCGTTACGGTTACGTGTTTAGCGCTTACGCCACTAGCCAAACGCCATGTCCGGACGCGGAAAGGGAGGCAAAGTCAAGGGCAAGTCAAAGTCCCGCTCAAGCAGGGCTGGGCTCCAGTTCCCGGTCGGCAGAATCCACCGCCTCCTGCGCAAGGGAAACTACGCCGAGCGCGTCGGCGCCGGGGCGCCCGTCTACCTCGCCGCCGTCATGGAGTACCTCGCGGCTGAGGTGCTCGAGCTGGCCGGAAACGCGGCCCGCGACAACAAGAAGACGCGCATCATCCCGCGCCACCTGCAGCTCGCCATCCGCAACGACGAGGAGCTCAACAAGCTCTTGTCGGGCGTCACCATCGCACAGGGTGGTGTCCTGCCCAACATCCAGGCCGTCCTGCTGCCAAAGAAGACCGAGAAGAAGGCCTAAACAGGGACCGCGGCGCTGCGCTTGCGTGCTCCCTGCACGCAAACGCAAACGCGCCTTTGCCTTGCCGGCTCGCCTCACAACAATCGGCCCTTTTCAGGGCCACCACACAAACCTACGTCCAAAGCAAAGTTTCCGTCGTCCTCGCCGCACTTTACAACAACGTCCACAGCGCCGGCGCACGTCCGCCATCTTGTCCACAGCCCGTGTGGCCGAACACACACACATTTTTTCTGCACCCCTCCACGCACGCACAGTCGCGTTCCAAACAACGACAACGACATCAATACACCAATAATGTGATGTGATCATTGTTAATATGTTCATAATTAAAAGAGCGCGTAACGGCCCGACGACGGACGACACGCGGGCCGCCGCGCGCGCTCTCCAAACACACAGGCACAGGACAAACCAAACCAAACCAAACAGCTGATCCGATCGATGATCCGGCCCGCGCCACAAACAAACCACGCACACACCGGACTCAGCCGCGCCCTCCCGCATCCATCATCACACACGTCACGTCGAAACTCCAAACGGAACGCACGCACGCAAAGCAACAGAGGCGCACAACAACAACAACAACAACAACAAACACACACACACAGAGGCAGGCAGGCAACACAGACCCTTTCGCACTTTTCAATTTCCGAACAGTGTGGTGGCCCTGAAAAGGGCCGTTTTTCGTCTCTCCCACCAAGCACGGGCAACGGCACGGCCGCGGGAAGGCCACAGCACAGCACACCGGCTGCCTGCCTAACCGCCGAAACCGTACAGGGTGCGCCCCTGCCTCTTCAGGGCGTACACCACGTCCATGGCCGTCACAGTCTTGCGCTTGGCGTGCTCAGTGTACGTCACCGCGTCGCGGATCACGTTCTCCAGGAACACCTTCAGCACTCCGCGGGTCTCCTCGTAGATCAGACCAGAGATGCGCTTCACGCCGCCCCTGCGAGCCAGGCGGCGGATGGCGGGCTTCGTGATGCCCTGGATGTTGTCGCGCAACACCTTGCGGTGCCGCTTGGCGCCACCCTTGCCCAGCCCCTTTCCTCCCTTGCCGCGGCCTGTCATTCTTCCTCCTCCTCAAGCAACAAAAAAAGCACAAGCGGCAGCTCCTCACCCGGCGCTAGCGAGTCGGCTACGGTGCGCCGTGAGCGCGCGCCGCCCCCCTATATAGACTCTGGCCCGCCCTCCCCCCACCACGCGCACCGAGGGCATATAAGCGCAGCACGGGCCCGCGCGGGCCCGTTGTCAAGGCAGCACCGGACGCTTCGCTACCGCACGCACCGCTAACCGCTATGGCCCGCACAAAGCAAACGGCCCGCAAGTCCACCGGCGGAAAGGCGCCGCGCAAACAGCTCGCCACCAAGGCGGCGAGGAAGAGCGCGCCCGCCACCGGCGGCGTCAAGAAGCCCCACCGCTACAGGCCGGGCACCGTCGCCCTGCGAGAAATCAGGCGCTACCAGAAGAGCACAGAGCTGCTCATCCGCAAGCTGCCGTTCCAGCGCCTAGTGCGCGAGATCGCCCAGGACTTCAAGACCGACCTGCGCTTCCAGAGCTCCGCAGTCATGGCCCTGCAGGAGGCCAGCGAGGCCTACCTCGTCGGCCTCTTCGAAGACACCAACCTGTGCGCAATCCACGCCAAGCGCGTCACCATCATGCCCAAGGACATCCAGCTCGCGCGCCGCATCCGCGGCGAGCGCGCCTAAACCGCTTAGCCGCGGCACGGCACCGCACGCGCGCAACACAAAAAAAACGGCCCTTTTCAGGGCCACTAACATCTCTCCGTCGCGAGCAAAACTTTTGTCGGTCTTGCCGCCCAGCCTCTCTCTCTAGCCCCGTTAAAACAACCACCACAATTCCCCACCCTCCCTCCCGTACACAGCCGCTCTCGCCAACAATCACAATCGACGTCATCCCACCCCACCCCTTCAAATACACACAAACAAACAGCCGGACGACGTCACCACGGGTGGCTGGCCGCCGCCGTCTCCGAGGCGCCACCGCGCCTTCCCAATTCCCGCCGGCCACTTCCACGTCTCAACGTCCCCGTCCCCCTTTCACACAGAGAGGACACACACATAACAAACAAGACGCGCCATCCGCAAAGCAAGCAAACAAACAGAGTCTCCAGAAACATGAGAAACCAACCGTCGGCCGCCGCACAAAATACAAAACACAAAACAAAACGGCCACAACCGCTCCGCTACCGCGCGCCGCCGCCTACCGCCACCGGCCCCACAATCCAACCACCACGGCACGCACACAGTACCCACAAGGGTCATACAGAAACGCCACACAAACACCAACCAACCCCACACACACACACACACACACACACACACACCCCGGCGCATGCACGCACGGCCACCCAAACAAGACAACACAACGCGCCAAGCACGACAATCAACGCCTTCCCGACGTCCTCTGATGGCCCTGAGAAGGGCCGTTTTGGGCCGCGCGCAGCCGTGCCATCGCGCGCCACTAGACGACGCGGGGGAGGGGGGTGGGGGACGACGGGGTCAAGCGCCAGCCCTTCCCTTCCTTCCCCTTTCCTTTCTTTACTTTAACTTCACTTCTTCTTCTTGGGCGAAGCCTTCGCCTTAGACGGCGTCGTCGCCTTCTTCGGGCGCGGCGCCTTCGGCTTCTTCGTCGGAACCTTCGCGGCCTTCTTCGCCTTCGACGGCGACTTGGCCTTGGCCGGCTTGGCCGCAGCCGCCTTCTTCGCACCCGCGGGAGCCGCCGACGCCGCAGACGCCTTCTTGGCGGCGCCCGCCTTCCGACCGGTCGCCGCCTTCACGCCACCAGCCTTCTTTGCGCCGGCCGCACGGGCGCCCTTCTTCTCCTTGCTGGCCGGAGCGGCGCGCTTCTTCTTCGCACCGCCGGCACGGGCCTTGCCGCCCTCGGCCGCCCCGCCGCCGGCGCCGGCAAGCTTGAAAGAGCCGGACGCGCCCTTCCCCTTCGTCTGCACCAGCTCGCCAGCCACGACGGCCGACTTGAGGTACTTCTTGATAAAGGGCGCCAGCTTCTCCGCGTCCAGCTTGTAGTGCGCGGCAATGTACTTCTTGATCGCCTGCAGCGACGAGCCGCCGCGCTCCTTCAGACTCTTGATGGCGGCCGTCACCATCTCAGAGGTGCGCGGGTGCGCAGGCTTGGCGCGCGGCTTCTTCGCAGACGCCGCAGACTTGGCCTTCTTCGTCGTGCCGGTGGCGGCGGGTGCCGCAGCAGTCTCGTTCGTAGCCGCCTGATCTGCCATTATTTCGACGACGCGCGTACACACACGAGAGCGAGAGCGAGAGCGGCAGGCGGCAAGCACGGCGGCAGAGAATAGCCGCCGCGCCGCCAGGCCCAGCCAGTGTCGCGGGCGGGCGCGGACGGCCGAGAGAGCGGCCGCCACTCTGCGCGCCGCCGCGCCGCGCCTCCCGCGCTTGCTACCGCCCAACGTCCGACAGCCTGTGCGGACCAGCCCCAAACCTGCGCCGCAACCACCCGCGCCGTTCAAACCACCGAGGATGGGGCTACACACGGCCACACCACAGTCGCCAACCAGTCGCCACGGCAGCGCCGCAAACCACGGCCAAACTGCAGCTACCGCGCGCTACAGCCTGGCTCGGCCCGCCGAGAATCGCCGCCCCCGCCCACATGCCGCCCCCACAGCCCCAGCCGACGACCCGCCACAATGGCCAAACCTTCGGCAAAAGTGCCACACCGTCGCCGCGCCAGCCCGGCCAGCGCGGCCGCCGCCACAGCCACACAAGCGGAGGCGTGCGGCGATGCCGGCCGTGCAAACGCACCTCCGCCGCCCCATCGCCCTCCCACCGTTTCCCGATCGGCCCGCAGCCGTCGGGCCACCTCGCCCGCCAACATTCGCGCCCCTTTCTCACAAAATTGCCCGCCGCAAACAAAACGGGCGCCGCCTGCGCAACATCGGCACCGGCCAACCGAGCGCCGCCGCCCCTCGCCGCTTACGCGAGGGGGGCTGACCGCCGTCCGCAACTACAGACACACCGAATCTGCCTCCAAGCACACACGACAGCCGACCTCCTACATTTATACGCCGCAAGCCACCCAACGGTGTGTGGCGGAGGGCACTTTTTACGTTACGTGCCACTGTCGTCATTGCCTCCCTTTGCCGTTCCAGTCGCGTATGGTTCGCGGGAACAACGACTGTCTGAAAGCCTCCGTGCGCGCTCGAATCTCTCTACTTTTACTACATTCGGGATCTCCTCGGGAGGTATATACGTACGGGGAAGCAATATATTCGATACCTCATCCGGAAACGCACCCTCTCGAAAACCTGGCGAGCAAGCTACACCGCGATGCAGAGAGCGCCTCCCTTGCAGAGTCTGCCACTTAACTATCACGGTTACCACATAACCCTGTGACGAAACGTTGGACCTTTCTCTATCTCCTCCGTCAACCCGACCTGCTACGCATCCCACACTGGTGGGCAACACTCACGTATGGGTCGGTCGAACGCGTGTTTTTGTAAGCCACCTCCTTTGTTGATGGACTACATTTTTGCTAAGCATTCTCCCAGTGCATCTCAACCTGGTACCCGCCTTACCAACAATTACTTTTATCTGATCATCATTCCACTTCCAAATCATTCCGCACGCATACTCCCAGATACATATTTTACAGACGTCACAGCTACCAGTGTTTGTCCCGCTATCATATAATCAATCATACAATAAACGATCCTTCTTTCTGTATATTCGCAATACATCACATTTGTCTATGTTAAGGGGACAGTTGCCACTCCCTGCACCGGGTGCCTATCCGCTGCCGATCGTCCTGCAACCTCTCTGTATACTACATACAGCACATCATCCGCGAAACGACGCATGGAACGTCCGGCACTATCTACTAGCTCATTTATATGATATGAATTGTGAAAAGCAATGGTCCCATAACACTCCCCCGTGGCACGCCAGGGGTTACTTTAACGTCTGTAGACGTCTGTCTCTCCATTGATAACAACATGCTGTGTTCCGTCTGCTAACATCTCGTCAATCCAGCCACACAGTTGGTCTGATATTCTGTAGACTCTTACGTCGTTTATCAGGCGACGGTGCGGAGCTGTATCGAACGCCTTCCGGACGTCAACGACAATGGCATCCACCTGGGAGCCTGTATCTCATATTTTCTGGGTCTCATGCGCAAATAAAGCGAGCTGGGGGTCTCACACACGATCGCTGTTTCCGGAATCCAACATGGATTCCTACATAGTAGACTCTGGAGTTTCCACAAACGACATGATACTCGAGCAAACAACATGTTCTACAACACATCGACGTCAGAGATATGGGTCTATGGTTTTTGCGCATCTGCTCGACGACTGGGACTACCTGTGCTCTTTTCCAATCATTTGGAACCCTCCCTTCCTCTCCAGAGACTTGCGGTACACGGCTGTTAGAAGGGGGGCAGGTTGTTTCGCGTACCCTGTGTAGGAATCGCGAATTGGTAATCCCGTCGGGTCCGGCGGACTTTCCCATTCCTCCTTGGACACTTATTTCGATGTCAGCCGGTTTCTCGTTCGTGCGAGCATTTAGAGACGGAACTGCAGTGCGGTCCGTCCTCTGTGAAACAGCTTTGGAAACAGGTGTTTAGGTATTTCACAGCTTTACGCGTGTCATCCTCTGTTTCAATGCCATCACCATGCCGGAGTGTCTGGATATGCTGTTTCGAGCCACTTACTGATTCAACGCAAGACCGGAACGTCCTAGCATTTTCTGTCAACGTCGGTACATAGGGTTTGTTCTACTTTCGAATTCACTGAACGCTTCACGCATAGCCCTCCTTACGCTCACACTTTGGACATCGTTTAGCTTCTGTTTGTCTCGGAGGTTTTGGCTGCGTTTAAACTTTGGGTGAAGCTCTCTTTGCTTTCGCAACAGTTTCCTAACGTTGTTGTTGTAGTATACCACGGTGGGTTTTTTTTCCCATCCCTCACAGTTCGACACTCGGCACGTACCTGTCTAAAAACGCATTTTTACCATTGCCTTGCACTTTCTCCATGAACACTCAACATTGTCAGTGTCGGAACAGGCATTTGCCTTTTCATCTGTCGGGTCGTCTGCAAATCTGCCTTCTATTACTCTTGCTAGCCAAAACAGATAGATACACCGTCCTCCCTGCAACGGCCTTATGATCACTGCGTCCCTGTTCTGCACATACAGAGTCGAAACACGTTCGGGTCTGTTTGTCATCCGTAGGTCCACGATGTTATCTCCACGAGTCGGTTCTCTGTTCATTTTGCTCGAGGTGATTTTCGGACAGTGCACTCAGTATAATGTCACTCGATGCTCTCTGTCCCCCTACCACCCGTCCTGAACATCATCTGAGTGTCCCAGTCTATATCGGGTAAATTGAAATCTCCACCTAAGACCCTAACATGCTGAGGAAAATGTATGTGAAATGTGTTTCCAAAATCCGTCTCTCCGTTGTTCTGCCACTAATGCTGCTGCGTCGGGAGGTCGGTCAAAGGAGCCAATTATTATTAAACCTAGCTCGGTTGTTGGGTGTAACCTCCACCCACAATATTTCACAGGAACCATCCACCTCTACTTCACTACAGGATCAAAACTACTACTCAAACAGCGACGAACACACCACCACCGGTTGCATGCAATCGAGCCTTTCTAAAACACCGTCTGTACCTTTGTGACAATTTCGGCAGAATTTATCCCTGGCGTCAGCCAGCTTTCTGTACCTTATCACGATTGCAGAGCTTCGGTGCTTTCTCTGTCAGCGCTTGCGGTTCCGGTACTGTACCAACGCAGCTTCGACAGTTGACAATTAACAAACGATACCGATTGCTGCTTGGTCCCCGCACCCGTTGAGGCTGCTGTTGCCCCCTTTCTGTACTTGCCCAAGGCCATCTAACCTAACAAAACCGCCCAGCCCACGCCACACAACCCCTGCTACCCGTGTAGCCGCTTGTTGCGTGTAGTGCTCTCCACCTAAGACTATAACATGCCTTCGACATTCGCAGTGTACAACACCTTAGGTTAGGGTTGGCGTCGCTTGGGTTAGGTTAGGTTACGTTAGGTGGACGTGGGTTAGGTTAAGGGTTAAAGTTAGGTTAGGCGTCAAAGTTAGGTTAAGCGTTCGGACGTGAGGCGTCAGGTGGCCGCACCTACCTTACGGCCGGACATCTTAGGTTAGGCTAAGGGCGCCGAGGTCACGTTACGTTCACCTTCGGGCGCCACACGTAGCTGTCACAGGTAGGTAGTAGTTCGGTCGGTCGGTCGTCGGCAAGCCGCAAAAAACTACAGACGACGTCGACAACAAGACCGAGCAGGAGGCAGATATATACCGAGCGCCAAAGAGACCGACCACACACACACACACACACACACACACACAAAACAACAAACACCACCCACCGGCCAAAGGGGCACCAAAAAAACCCACAAAGCCGAGCACCACACGTCGCGACCAGAGGCAACCCGCAACCGCAACGGCGCTTTCCGCACCGGGCCGGATGCACGTACGACAACACCGCTACCCGTACACAAGGCCTCCCATTGCACACAGCCGCTCTGTGTTCAACATCATCAATGGCGCGCCCGCGGCTCGTCGCGGTCGCAGCCATGACGCCGCCGCCACTTTTGCACCAACACATTCACGCACCGCAAAACAGCTCGCCGACCCACCGACACAGCACAGCCGACAAACAAAAACAACCGCGGCGGCGGCAACAAAACAAAACAAACACCTCGCACCAAGCGTCCGACAGAAAACAAACGGACAGGCACACAGGCCTCTGCTAACGACCACGACACAGCGGCACGCTGCCCCTTTCCCGCCACTCTCGATTCACAGCGCACGCGACCCCGTCGTCGACGACGACACGCGACGGGCTCGCTTCCCGCAACCTACACCTTTCCGCCACTACGCACGGCTCCACCCGACGCCCGTCGCAACGGCACTACTGCACGCACTATCACCCCCGCCGCCGCCGCCGCCGCCGCCGCCTCCTCCTCTCTCCCCCTTCCCGTACACAACAACACAGCCAAAAACACACTCACGACCCAAACATAACAACATGGCACGTGCATCGGCGCACACCCCCAACCAGTCACCGTCGACACAACCACACGCAAGGCACGGAAAAACCGGCGTCCTTCCACGTTGCCATCAAAGCAGCACAAACAACCACACAGGAGGAACCACCAACAACTGCCGGCCGGCCGGCAACCACCAAACGCACATTCCCGCTCGCCACCACACACCTCTCGGCAGCCGTTTCGCAAAGACATGACATGACATGACGCGACATCATCGCATCACGGGCGACGCACGCACACCGACCCACTTTCCCGCCCGTCTCTCTCTCTCTTTTTCTTCCGACGCCTTCGGCCGAGCACACACGTACGTGGCACAACGCCCAACACAGTCACACACAGTCGACAGGCGCACGCCCAGGCACGCAACGACGCAGCGCAGCAAAGGCGCCCGCGACACATACCTCCTCTCCCGTCTCGCCGCCGACCGCCAGCCAGCCACTCGCAATGTGCACTGGCCAACCGGACACACGTCCACCGCGCCGCCTCCGACCACCCGCCAGGGGGCGCTCACGTCCGCGACAACAGCGCGGCCCGCCGCCGGGCGGGCCCAGCCCGGCCCAGGCGGCGCGCGCTGCTCTGCACTCGGCGCGCCGCGCCACACATCCTGCTGCAGACCGGGCTCGTCTCTCTGTACGCGTCTGCGTCTGCCCGCATCTCATCTTCCTGCGCATCAACACAAACGAGGCCACGTGAGCAAACCCCCGTCACAACGCCACATCACGCACTGCCTTGTCGACCGCCTAAATAAATGCACTCACCCACCAGCCATCCGCTTCGTCCTCTTCTTGCTTACTCGTTGTTCGTCGTTGTTGCTGCTGCACCAGCACCAGCACCAGCACCGGCGGCGGCGGCGGCGGCGGCGGCGGCGGCGGCGGCGGCGGCGGCGGCGGCAGCGGCAGCGGCAGCGCACACAGCCCCCAGCCGGCCGCATCCGAGGGGGCCCCGCCGCCAGCGTCGCCTCCTTGGGCACAGGTGCGGTGCTGTGGCCGCCCATCCAACCGCATTTGCTGGCCGTCCCAGCCGCCAGGCAGGCGTTCCCACTGCCGCGCACCGCCTCTGCTGCAGAAGACGAACAAACGAAACGTACAAACATACACGCACCCGAAGCGTGGCCACACACGGACGGGACCGACAGGCTCCAAGGCGACCAAACGATGGAAAAACAAACACAAAAACAAAAGACACGCGAGCGAGCGAGCAAGCACGCAGTCGCCTCGCCTCTGTCCTCCCGCCCCCGCCCTTCTCCCCACCACATGCCCACAAACACCACCGCCTGCCCGCATCTCCACATTCGCCCCCTCCATTTGTTCCCTTGCGTTCGTTCCTTCCTTCCTTCCATGTGTCTGCGTGCGCGGCGCCTCTCCAACATCCGCCGTCCGTCCGTCCCGTTTTCGCCGTACCACACGCCACCGTCGGCGCCGCCTCGCCTCCTCCCAGTCCACCACCGCCGCCGCCCCTGTCCGCCCCGCACACCACCATACACCGCTGCTTGTCCCGGCCGTTGCCACCAAAGGCGCCAGCCGCAAACCGCGCCAAACGCCGCAGCGCGCGTGCGTCCTTCCTTCTTGCTTGCTTCTCCGTGCCGACGCTGCCTCTATTCCCGCACCCATTCGGCCGACAAGCACTGGCGTCGACGACACAGCCGTTGGGCTCCGGCACTGCGCGTACCGGAGTTACACGCGCACCCCCCCTCGCGAACGCACGACTCATTCTCTTTGTTGTTTCTCCTCTTTCTTACGTCTTCGTTTCTTGTTTGTTTGTTTGTTTGTTTTTTTTTTTTTCCTCCCACCGCCGCATGTGACACAATGGCCTCCCTCCCCCTTTCGTTCGTTGTCGCCGCTTTGTTTCTCTTTCTCATTGGTGCACGTCCGACGCGCTCCATTTCCACCACACCACGGCCATCGGCCTCCTCAACGGGCAGGCGCAGTGTGCCATTCTCCGGCGCACAAGCACACCGCGCGGCTCGCTCTCCTCGCCCCCACGCCACGCCACGCCACGCAGCACAAATGATGCTGTCTCGCAACACGACACACGGTGCGCACACCCCCGACCACGCGGCTCTTAAAAGGCATGGCACCGGCGACATGCGCCGCCCCGGCCCGCATCCGTCGTCTCACGTTCACTGCCGGCCGCGTCTGAGGCTACAACCGCACCACAACAACGGTCCCCTCCCGGCAACACATTTGTTGCACAAACACAACCGCCGAGCGCAGCGCGAGCCACCCACACGCGCCCTCCCCGTCTTTAAAAGCCTCCGCGTCTCCTTTCTCCTTTCGCGCCCCTCCCATCTCCCGAATATGCCAGCAGCGGTGCCACTACCGCGAAACGGACACGCCTTCCGGGCCACATGCAAGGGCACGCCCACCACCAACTACTGCCATATTCGCGGACGCAGTTAGGCAACACGCAACGCACTCTCCACCTACTTTCTCTCTCTCGTCCATTCTCTTTAAAACACACGAACCAACCAACCACGGCTAACACACTTTTTCGCGACACCTTTGACTGCGTTATCTTGACCGTGACGGCAGCTATCGACCTTCCAATTCCCCACTAAACACACACACACCCCTACATACACACCCTTCGCTACACCGGACAACAACAGCGTACACAACAGGAGGGCACACGAAACGGCAGGCAAGGGCAACGCATTCTCATAGATTCCTCCTCCGAGCCATGTCGGCGAACGTTTCATCCGGGAAGGCAATGCAATTCAGCCGTCACCACGGCCGACACCTGCAGCCGCGCCGTAAACGCCTTTCAGTGCGGCTGCAATGCACGGGAACGTTCCGTTGCTATAGACAGCGCCTCTCCGTTTTTCCCTGCTTCGTTTTCCGGTGATTGCTTCTCCATTTTGTTTGTTTTATTACTTTCCGTTCCCCTCCTCCACCATTGTTTCCGTCCCCAACAGTTTTGCTCATTCCACACGTTCTGCCCAGACACGACACTCGACCGATCAAAGGTCAGCCTTTCGTCACCGTTCGCGGCGCCGACGGTGCCACAGTGCGACTGGTGTGAACACCGACACGTTGCCATGACGCCGGTGTACCGCGCCGATATTGACAGTTACTCAGAGCCGCCGGATCGGATCACATCACCGACACACCTGCCATTTCACACCGGGGGACACAGACCAACGAAACGCGTGTACGCCCATAACAACAAACAACGACCGTCGTCGTCTAGCCTCACGCTTACTGTACTCAACCGAACACACGTGCACCGTGAATGACGTGCGTGCGCACAACAGTCCAATCAATCATCAGTCAAACTGCAGAAACGGCTATCATCAAATCAAGGGCCAAATAGGTACACCACCGTGCGTGTCGCCTACCCCACCCGCCCGTACATTTCTTGGCGACTTCGTAATGGATGATAGTACGACACGTCCATTTAAAACGTCACCAACACACACACACCAACGCGCCGTACAGCAAAGGGAATAGTCGACGGCAACACAACATTTCACCCTCGCCATCATGTATGATGTGACAACAGACGGCCGTAACGGTGACATCCAACAATCAATCAATCGCGAGGACTTTCAATTGCAGTCACGTGACTAACCGGGCAGACGGAGACAAAGACATGAATCAGCGCCACAGACAGCACCAACACCTCCTATCGATCTATCTGTGTGTCGACAAACAACCACGCCAAGACTCGTGCACGCATTCCACGTCACACCGGCGGCAACCAAACCCTCGCGGCCGTACCCCAGTAACCACAACCACAACCACATTCGAGACCACACCACCACGGCACAGCAGCACCACCAGCTGCCTCGCAACCAACCAAACCGGGTAGCTATGCCGCCCCTCTCACTCACTCACTCACTCACACACACACAAACAATTCCGCTCTTCCCGCAAAGGCAATTTGGTGGCCCTGAAAAGGGCCGTTTTGCCGCTCTCGCAACGGAGGGAGCTTCCTTCCTTCCTTCCTTCCTTCCTTCCTTCCTTCCTTCCTTCCTTCCAAGAGCCGAAGTAACAACCTCCTCCTTACTTGGAGCTCGTGTACTTGGTCACCGCCTTCGTGCCCTCGCTCACGGCGTGCTTGGCCAGCTCGCCAGGCAGCAAGAGCCGCACAGCCGTCTGGATCTCGCGGGACGTGATGGTCGAGCGCTTGTTGTAGTGCGCCAGGCGAGACGCCTCGGCCGCAATGCGCTCGAAAATGTCGTTCACGAAGCTGTTCATGATGCTCATCGCCTTCGACGAGATGCCCGTGTCGGGGTGCACCTGCTTCAGCACCTTGTAGATGTAGATGGCATAGCTCTCCTTCCTCTTGCGCTTCTTCTTCTTGTCGCCCTTCGAAATGTTCTTCTGCGCCTTGCCGGCCTTCTTGGCGGCCTTCCCGCTAGTCTTGGGCGGCATCTCGAACGTACAACAACAGGCAGCAAGCGCTCCGCTCTAGTCAGCGTCTCCCCACACAGTGGCACCCGCCGCTACCGCAACACCGCACCTTTACCAGCTCGCCCTGTTGCGGCCGCCGACCAATGGGGCGCGCGCGCAACCGGCCGCCGCACCCGAGCCCATAAAGGGACCCCCACCCCGCCGCCGCCGGCACACGCACGCACTCCGCTGCTCGACTCGCTGCGGCTCGCACCGTTACGGTTACGTGTTTAGCGCTTACGCCACTAGCCAAACGCCATGTCCGGACGCGGAAAGGGAGGCAAAGTCAAGGGCAAGTCAAAGTCCCGCTCAAGCAGGGCTGGGCTCCAGTTCCCGGTCGGCAGAATCCACCGCCTCCTGCGCAAGGGAAACTACGCCGAGCGCGTCGGCGCCGGGGCGCCCGTCTACCTCGCCGCCGTCATGGAGTACCTCGCGGCTGAGGTGCTCGAGCTGGCCGGAAACGCGGCCCGCGACAACAAGAAGACGCGCATCATCCCGCGCCACCTGCAGCTCGCCATCCGCAACGACGAGGAGCTCAACAAGCTCTTGTCGGGCGTCACCATCGCACAGGGTGGTGTCCTGCCCAACATCCAGGCCGTCCTGCTGCCAAAGAAGACCGAGAAGAAGGCCTAAACAGGGACCGCGGCGCTGCGCTTGCGTGCTCCCTGCACGCAAACGCAAACGCGCCTTTGCCTTGCCGGCTCGCCTCACAACAATCGGCCCTTTTCAGGGCCACCACACAAACCTACGTCCAAAGCAAAGTTTCCGTCGTCCTCGCCGCACTTTACAACAACGTCCACAGCGCCGGCGCACGTCCGCCATCTTGTCCACAGCCCGTGTGGCCGAACACACACACATTTTTTCTGCACCCCTCCACGCACGCACAGTCGCGTTCCAAACAACGACAACGACATCAATACACCAATAATGTGATGTGATCATTGTTAATATGTTCATAATTAAAAGAGCGCGTAACGGCCCGACGACGGACGACACGCGGGCCGCCGCGCGCGCTCTCCAAACACACAGGCACAGGACAAACCAAACCAAACCAAACAGCTGATCCGATCGATGATCCGGCCCGCGCCACAAACAAACCACGCACACACCGGACTCAGCCGCGCCCTCCCGCATCCATCATCACACACGTCACGTCGAAACTCCAAACGGAACGCACGCACGCAAAGCAACAGAGGCGCACAACAACAACAACAACAACAACAAACACACACACACAGAGGCAGGCAGGCAACACAGACCCTTTCGCACTTTTCAATTTCCGAACAGTGTGGTGGCCCTGAAAAGGGCCGTTTTTCGTCTCTCCCACCAAGCACGGGCAACGGCACGGCCGCGGGAAGGCCACAGCACAGCACACCGGCTGCCTGCCTAACCGCCGAAACCGTACAGGGTGCGCCCCTGCCTCTTCAGGGCGTACACCACGTCCATGGCCGTCACAGTCTTGCGCTTGGCGTGCTCAGTGTACGTCACCGCGTCGCGGATCACGTTCTCCAGGAACACCTTCAGCACTCCGCGGGTCTCCTCGTAGATCAGACCAGAGATGCGCTTCACGCCGCCCCTGCGAGCCAGGCGGCGGATGGCGGGCTTCGTGATGCCCTGGATGTTGTCGCGCAACACCTTGCGGTGCCGCTTGGCGCCACCCTTGCCCAGCCCCTTTCCTCCCTTGCCGCGGCCTGTCATTCTTCCTCCTCCTCAAGCAACAAAAAAAGCACAAGCGGCAGCTCCTCACCCGGCGCTAGCGAGTCGGCTACGGTGCGCCGTGAGCGCGCGCCGCCCCCCTATATAGACTCTGGCCCGCCCTCCCCCCACCACGCGCACCGAGGGCATATAAGCGCAGCACGGGCCCGCGCGGGCCCATTCCCGAGTTAGTCTTCCGCTGTTAGACTGCTTTGACGCACTTCGTTATCGCTCACGCAACGCTATGGCTGGGAAGAAGATTGCCGCCGCATTAGAAGTCCTCATCAACGCGATGGGTTTCGCCGGCGGCCGCCACCGGCAGCCTAGACGCCAACGACCGCAGCGGGACGGGACGAAGCTCCAGTGCTACAATTGTCAGCAGCTGGGGCACACCGCGCGCGGGTGTAAGAACGCCGTCGCGTGCTTGAAGTGCGCGGCGGCTCACGACACTCGCACCTGCACGAAACCTCGTGGGGCAGCCTGCTGCTGCGCGAACTGCGGCGGACCGCACGCCGCCAACTCGCGTCGCTGCGGCTACCTCCGCGAGTCACGCCGACCACCCGCCGCACCACGCTCTGCGGCGACGCCAAGCGCCTCGTCGGCCGCCCCGCCCCCCCGCTCCGGCGAGGGGTGTGAGCCGCGCCGCCTTGAGGCCGCCACCAACGACGCCATGGCCGGCTTCCAAGCCGCCTTCGCGGCCGAAAAGGCCGCTCTGAGGGAAGAGCTCGCAGCTGTGCATCGCGAGCTCCAGCGGCTGCGCGATGAGCTGCGGGCCATCAAGAAGACGCAGCCGCCAGCCCCTGCCGACGCCCCCACCGTGAGTCGACCGGTGGTGGTCGATGCGGCCACGCAAACATCCGCTGCTCCACCCCCTGCAGCACTGCAGGAGGTGGCGCCTATGGACACCGACGACGTCACGCCACAGTCGTCACACTCCATCACGGCAGCTGCAAGTCAGGCTGCTGTGGCAGCGACCGACTCCTTCCATGTCGAGAAGTCCCCCGCCAAGAAGCCACAGCGACCGAAAATACCACATTCGCACGAGCTGCAGCCATTCCTTAAGGACATAGCGGCGTCGCTTCAGGACGGGCCATACCCATTTGACCAACAGTACCCCTTCCTCATACCAGGTGCTAGTCCGCCTCCCCTCCCCCATCGCCCCCACCGCTTTACCAAGTATCAGCGCAAGTGGCTGAATTTCATGTCCAAGGAGGAGTTAGCCCTTATTGACAACTACCCCATTTTTACGCCAGATGACTGGCAATTACTCGCCGGACTAGCAGAAACAGCAGTGACGGGCCAAGTAGCTTCCTACCTGTTAAATTCTCACTACAATCATAGCGGCCATTGAGCATCATCACAACTCTGCGTGAACCATCCGAGCCACCGGCCAGCCATTTAGGCCGTTCGTTTTCAACATCTCTTACTGTCCCTTTCACTATCCTTTCATCTTTCTTAAAAAAAAAAAAAAAAAAAAAAAAAAAAAAAAAAAAAAAAAAAAAAAAAAAAAAAAAATGCACGAACAGTCAAGCCAGAATTCCCAACGTCATGACATCACGTTCCAGCACGATTCAAGCAAGAAGGAGAAGCGTCTCTGTTACGCTAGTACTTCGAAACCAGCAGAGGGTACATCCCTCAGTCTTGTGCCTCGGACCTCGGACCCGCGCGGGCCCGTTGTCAAGGCAGCACCGGACGCTTCGCTACCGCACGCACCGCTAACCGCTATGGCCCGCACAAAGCAAACGGCCCGCAAGTCCACCGGCGGAAAGGCGCCGCGCAAACAGCTCGCCACCAAGGCGGCGAGGAAGAGCGCGCCCGCCACCGGCGGCGTCAAGAAGCCCCACCGCTACAGGCCGGGCACCGTCGCCCTGCGAGAAATCAGGCGCTACCAGAAGAGCACAGAGCTGCTCATCCGCAAGCTGCCGTTCCAGCGCCTAGTGCGCGAGATCGCCCAGGACTTCAAGACCGACCTGCGCTTCCAGAGCTCCGCAGTCATGGCCCTGCAGGAGGCCAGCGAGGCCTACCTCGTCGGCCTCTTCGAAGACACCAACCTGTGCGCAATCCACGCCAAGCGCGTCACCATCATGCCCAAGGACATCCAGCTCGCGCGCCGCATCCGCGGCGAGCGCGCCTAAACCGCTTAGCCGCGGCACGGCACCGCACGCGCGCAACACAAAAAAAACGGCCCTTTTCAGGGCCACTAACATCTCTCCGTCGCGAGCAAAACTTTTGTCGGTCTTGCCGCCCAGCCTCTCTCTCTAGCCCCGTTAAAACAACCACCACAATTCCCCACCCTCCCTCCCGTACACAGCCGCTCTCGCCAACAATCACAATCGACGTCATCCCACCCCACCCCTTCAAATACACACAAACAAACAGCCGGACGACGTCACCACGGGTGGCTGGCCGCCGCCGTCTCCGAGGCGCCACCGCGCCTTCCCAATTCCCGCCGGCCACTTCCACGTCTCAACGTCCCCGTCCCCCTTTCACACAGAGAGGACACACACATAACAAACAAGACGCGCCATCCGCAAAGCAAGCAAACAAACAGAGTCTCCAGAAACATGAGAAACCAACCGTCGGCCGCCGCACAAAATACAAAACACAAAACAAAACGGCCACAACCGCTCCGCTACCGCGCGCCGCCGCCTACCGCCACCGGCCCCACAATCCAACCACCACGGCACGCACACAGTACCCACAAGGGTCATACAGAAACGCCACACAAACACCAACCAACCCCACACACACACACACACACACACACACACACCCCGGCGCATGCACGCACGGCCACCCAAACAAGACAACACAACGCGCCAAGCACGACAATCAACGCCTTCCCGACGTCCTCTGATGGCCCTGAGAAGGGCCGTTTTGGGCCGCGCGCAGCCGTGCCATCGCGCGCCACTAGACGACGCGGGGGAGGGGGGTGGGGGACGACGGGGTCAAGCGCCAGCCCTTCCCTTCCTTCCCCTTTCCTTTCTTTACTTTAACTTCACTTCTTCTTCTTGGGCGAAGCCTTCGCCTTAGACGGCGTCGTCGCCTTCTTCGGGCGCGGCGCCTTCGGCTTCTTCGTCGGAACCTTCGCGGCCTTCTTCGCCTTCGACGGCGACTTGGCCTTGGCCGGCTTGGCCGCAGCCGCCTTCTTCGCACCCGCGGGAGCCGCCGACGCCGCAGACGCCTTCTTGGCGGCGCCCGCCTTCCGACCGGTCGCCGCCTTCACGCCACCAGCCTTCTTTGCGCCGGCCGCACGGGCGCCCTTCTTCTCCTTGCTGGCCGGAGCGGCGCGCTTCTTCTTCGCACCGCCGGCACGGGCCTTGCCGCCCTCGGCCGCCCCGCCGCCGGCGCCGGCAAGCTTGAAAGAGCCGGACGCGCCCTTCCCCTTCGTCTGCACCAGCTCGCCAGCCACGACGGCCGACTTGAGGTACTTCTTGATAAAGGGCGCCAGCTTCTCCGCGTCCAGCTTGTAGTGCGCGGCAATGTACTTCTTGATCGCCTGCAGCGACGAGCCGCCGCGCTCCTTCAGACTCTTGATGGCGGCCGTCACCATCTCAGAGGTGCGCGGGTGCGCAGGCTTGGCGCGCGGCTTCTTCGCAGACGCCGCAGACTTGGCCTTCTTCGTCGTGCCGGTGGCGGCGGGTGCCGCAGCAGTCTCGTTCGTAGCCGCCTGATCTGCCATTATTTCGACGACGCGCGTACACACACGAGAGCGAGAGCGAGAGCGGCAGGCGGCAAGCACGGCGGCAGAGAATAGCCGCCGCGCCGCCAGGCCCAGCCAGTGTCGCGGGCGGGCGCGGACGGCCGAGAGAGCGGCCGCCACTCTGCGCGCCGCCGCGCCGCGCCTCCCGCGCTTGCTACCGCCCAACGTCCGACAGCCTGTGCGGACCAGCCCCAAACCTGCGCCGCAACCACCCGCGCCGTTCAAACCACCGAGGATGGGGCTACACACGGCCACACCACAGTCGCCAACCAGTCGCCACGGCAGCGCCGCAAACCACGGCCAAACTGCAGCTACCGCGCGCTACAGCCTGGCTCGGCCCGCCGAGAATCGCCGCCCCCGCCCACATGCCGCCCCCACAGCCCCAGCCGACGACCCGCCACAATGGCCAAACCTTCGGCAAAAGTGCCACACCGTCGCCGCGCCAGCCCGGCCAGCGCGGCCGCCGCCACAGCCACACAAGCGGAGGCGTGCGGCGATGCCGGCCGTGCAAACGCACCTCCGCCGCCCCATCGCCCTCCCACCGTTTCCCGATCGGCCCGCAGCCGTCGGGCCACCTCGCCCGCCAACATTCGCGCCCCTTTCTCACAAAATTGCCCGCCGCAAACAAAACGGGCGCCGCCTGCGCAACATCGGCACCGGCCAACCGAGCGCCGCCGCCCCTCGCCGCTTACGCGAGGGGGGCTGACCGCCGTCCGCAACTACAGACACACCGAATCTGCCTCCAAGCACACACGACAGCCGACCTCCTACATTTATACGCCGCAAGCCACCCAACGGTGTGTGGCGGAGGGCACTTTTTACGTTACGTGCCACTGTCGTCATTGCCTCCCTTTGCCGTTCCAGTCGCGTATGGTTCGCGGGAACAACGACTGTCTGAAAGCCTCCGTGCGCGCTCGAATCTCTCTACTTTTACTACATTCGGGATCTCCTCGGGAGGTATATACGTACGGGGAAGCAATATATTCGATACCTCATCCGGAAACGCACCCTCTCGAAAACCTGGCGAGCAAGCTACACCGCGATGCAGAGAGCGCCTCCCTTGCAGAGTCTGCCACTTAACTATCACGGTTACCACATAACCCTGTGACGAAACGTTGGACCTTTCTCTATCTCCTCCGTCAACCCGACCTGCTACGCATCCCACACTGGTGGGCAACACTCACGTATGGGTCGGTCGAACGCGTGTTTTTGTAAGCCACCTCCTTTGTTGATGGACTACATTTTTGCTAAGCATTCTCCCAGTGCATCTCAACCTGGTACCCGCCTTACCAACAATTACTTTTATCTGATCATCATTCCACTTCCAAATCATTCCGCACGCATACTCCCAGATACATATTTTACAGACGTCACAGCTACCAGTGTTTGTCCCGCTATCATATAATCAATCATACAATAAACGATCCTTCTTTCTGTATATTCGCAATACATCACATTTGTCTATGTTAAGGGGACAGTTGCCACTCCCTGCACCGGGTGCCTATCCGCTGCCGATCGTCCTGCAACCTCTCTGTATACTACATACAGCACATCATCCGCGAAACGACGCATGGAACGTCCGGCACTATCTACTAGCTCATTTATATGATATGAATTGTGAAAAGCAATGGTCCCATAACACTCCCCCGTGGCACGCCAGGGGTTACTTTAACGTCTGTAGACGTCTGTCTCTCCATTGATAACAACATGCTGTGTTCCGTCTGCTAACATCTCGTCAATCCAGCCACACAGTTGGTCTGATATTCTGTAGACTCTTACGTCGTTTATCAGGCGACGGTGCGGAGCTGTATCGAACGCCTTCCGGACGTCAACGACAATGGCATCCACCTGGGAGCCTGTATCTCATATTTTCTGGGTCTCATGCGCAAATAAAGCGAGCTGGGGGTCTCACACACGATCGCTGTTTCCGGAATCCAACATGGATTCCTACATAGTAGACTCTGGAGTTTCCACAAACGACATGATACTCGAGCAAACAACATGTTCTACAACACATCGACGTCAGAGATATGGGTCTATGGTTTTTGCGCATCTGCTCGACGACTGGGACTACCTGTGCTCTTTTCCAATCATTTGGAACCCTCCCTTCCTCTCCAGAGACTTGCGGTACACGGCTGTTAGAAGGGGGGCAGGTTGTTTCGCGTACCCTGTGTAGGAATCGCGAATTGGTAATCCCGTCGGGTCCGGCGGACTTTCCCATTCCTCCTTGGACACTTATTTCGATGTCAGCCGGTTTCTCGTTCGTGCGAGCATTTAGAGACGGAACTGCAGTGCGGTCCGTCCTCTGTGAAACAGCTTTGGAAACAGGTGTTTAGGTATTTCACAGCTTTACGCGTGTCATCCTCTGTTTCAATGCCATCACCATGCCGGAGTGTCTGGATATGCTGTTTCGAGCCACTTACTGATTCAACGCAAGACCGGAACGTCCTAGCATTTTCTGTCAACGTCGGTACATAGGGTTTGTTCTACTTTCGAATTCACTGAACGCTTCACGCATAGCCCTCCTTACGCTCACACTTTGGACATCGTTTAGCTTCTGTTTGTCTCGGAGGTTTTGGCTGCGTTTAAACTTTGGGTGAAGCTCTCTTTGCTTTCGCAACAGTTTCCTAACGTTGTTGTTGTAGTATACCACGGTGGGTTTTTTTTCCCATCCCTCACAGTTCGACACTCGGCACGTACCTGTCTAAAAACGCATTTTTACCATTGCCTTGCACTTTCTCCATGAACACTCAACATTGTCAGTGTCGGAACAGGCATTTGCCTTTTCATCTGTCGGGTCGTCTGCAAATCTGCCTTCTATTACTCTTGCTAGCCAAAACAGATAGATACACCGTCCTCCCTGCAACGGCCTTATGATCACTGCGTCCCTGTTCTGCACATACAGAGTCGAAACACGTTCGGGTCTGTTTGTCATCCGTAGGTCCACGATGTTATCTCCACGAGTCGGTTCTCTGTTCATTTTGCTCGAGGTGATTTTCGGACAGTGCACTCAGTATAATGTCACTCGATGCTCTCTGTCCCCCTACCACCCGTCCTGAACATCATCTGAGTGTCCCAGTCTATATCGGGTAAATTGAAATCTCCACCTAAGACCCTAACATGCTGAGGAAAATGTATGTGAAATGTGTTTCCAAAATCCGTCTCTCCGTTGTTCTGCCACTAATGCTGCTGCGTCGGGAGGTCGGTCAAAGGAGCCAATTATTATTAAACCTAGCTCGGTTGTTGGGTGTAACCTCCACCCACAATATTTCACAGGAACCATCCACCTCTACTTCACTACAGGATCAAAACTACTACTCAAACAGCGACGAACACACCACCACCGGTTGCATGCAATCGAGCCTTTCTAAAACACCGTCTGTACCTTTGTGACAATTTCGGCAGAATTTATCCCTGGCGTCAGCCAGCTTTCTGTACCTTATCACGATTGCAGAGCTTCGGTGCTTTCTCTGTCAGCGCTTGCGGTTCCGGTACTGTACCAACGCAGCTTCGACAGTTGACAATTAACAAACGATACCGATTGCTGCTTGGTCCCCGCACCCGTTGAGGCTGCTGTTGCCCCCTTTCTGTACTTGCCCAAGGCCATCTAACCTAACAAAACCGCCCAGCCCACGCCACACAACCCCTGCTACCCGTGTAGCCGCTTGTTGCGTGTAGTGCTCTCCACCTAAGACTATAACATGCCTTCGACATTCGCAGTGTACAACACCTTAGGTTAGGGTTGGCGTCGCTTGGGTTAGGTTAGGTTACGTTAGGTGGACGTGGGTTAGGTTAAGGGTTAAAGTTAGGTTAGGCGTCAAAGTTAGGTTAAGCGTTCGGACGTGAGGCGTCAGGTGGCCGCACCTACCTTACGGCCGGACATCTTAGGTTAGGCTAAGGGCGCCGAGGTCACGTTACGTTCACCTTCGGGCGCCACACGTAGCTGTCACAGGTAGGTAGTAGTTCGGTCGGTCGGTCGTCGGCAAGCCGCAAAAAACTACAGACGACGTCGACAACAAGACCGAGCAGGAGGCAGATATATACCGAGCGCCAAAGAGACCGACCACACACACACACACACACACACACACAAAACAACAAACACCACCCACCGGCCAAAGGGGCACCAAAAAAACCCACAAAGCCGAGCACCACACGTCGCGACCAGAGGCAACCCGCAACCGCAACGGCGCTTTCCGCACCGGGCCGGATGCACGTACGACAACACCGCTACCCGTACACAAGGCCTCCCATTGCACACAGCCGCTCTGTGTTCAACATCATCAATGGCGCGCCCGCGGCTCGTCGCGGTCGCAGCCATGACGCCGCCGCCACTTTTGCACCAACACATTCACGCACCGCAAAACAGCTCGCCGACCCACCGACACAGCACAGCCGACAAACAAAAACAACCGCGGCGGCGGCAACAAAACAAAACAAACACCTCGCACCAAGCGTCCGACAGAAAACAAACGGACAGGCACACAGGCCTCTGCTAACGACCACGACACAGCGGCACGCTGCCCCTTTCCCGCCACTCTCGATTCACAGCGCACGCGACCCCGTCGTCGACGACGACACGCGACGGGCTCGCTTCCCGCAACCTACACCTTTCCGCCACTACGCACGGCTCCACCCGACGCCCGTCGCAACGGCACTACTGCACGCACTATCACCCCCGCCGCCGCCGCCGCCGCCGCCGCCTCCTCCTCTCTCCCCCTTCCCGTACACAACAACACAGCCAAAAACACACTCACGACCCAAACATAACAACATGGCACGTGCATCGGCGCACACCCCCAACCAGTCACCGTCGACACAACCACACGCAAGGCACGGAAAAACCGGCGTCCTTCCACGTTGCCATCAAAGCAGCACAAACAACCACACAGGAGGAACCACCAACAACTGCCGGCCGGCCGGCAACCACCAAACGCACATTCCCGCTCGCCACCACACACCTCTCGGCAGCCGTTTCGCAAAGACATGACATGACATGACGCGACATCATCGCATCACGGGCGACGCACGCACACCGACCCACTTTCCCGCCCGTCTCTCTCTCTCTTTTTCTTCCGACGCCTTCGGCCGAGCACACACGTACGTGGCACAACGCCCAACACAGTCACACACAGTCGACAGGCGCACGCCCAGGCACGCAACGACGCAGCGCAGCAAAGGCGCCCGCGACACATACCTCCTCTCCCGTCTCGCCGCCGACCGCCAGCCAGCCACTCGCAATGTGCACTGGCCAACCGGACACACGTCCACCGCGCCGCCTCCGACCACCCGCCAGGGGGCGCTCACGTCCGCGACAACAGCGCGGCCCGCCGCCGGGCGGGCCCAGCCCGGCCCAGGCGGCGCGCGCTGCTCTGCACTCGGCGCGCCGCGCCACACATCCTGCTGCAGACCGGGCTCGTCTCTCTGTACGCGTCTGCGTCTGCCCGCATCTCATCTTCCTGCGCATCAACACAAACGAGGCCACGTGAGCAAACCCCCGTCACAACGCCACATCACGCACTGCCTTGTCGACCGCCTAAATAAATGCACTCACCCACCAGCCATCCGCTTCGTCCTCTTCTTGCTTACTCGTTGTTCGTCGTTGTTGCTGCTGCACCAGCACCAGCACCAGCACCGGCGGCGGCGGCGGCGGCGGCGGCGGCGGCGGCGGCGGCGGCGGCGGCGGCGGCGGCGGCGGCAGCGGCAGCGGCAGCGCACACAGCCCCCAGCCGGCCGCATCCGAGGGGGCCCCGCCGCCAGCGTCGCCTCCTTGGGCACAGGTGCGGTGCTGTGGCCGCCCATCCAACCGCATTTGCTGGCCGTCCCAGCCGCCAGGCAGGCGTTCCCACTGCCGCGCACCGCCTCTGCTGCAGAAGACGAACAAACGAAACGTACAAACATACACGCACCCGAAGCGTGGCCACACACGGACGGGACCGACAGGCTCCAAGGCGACCAAACGATGGAAAAACAAACACAAAAACAAAAGACACGCGAGCGAGCGAGCAAGCACGCAGTCGCCTCGCCTCTGTCCTCCCGCCCCCGCCCTTCTCCCCACCACATGCCCACAAACACCACCGCCTGCCCGCATCTCCACATTCGCCCCCTCCATTTGTTCCCTTGCGTTCGTTCCTTCCTTCCTTCCATGTGTCTGCGTGCGCGGCGCCTCTCCAACATCCGCCGTCCGTCCGTCCCGTTTTCGCCGTACCACACGCCACCGTCGGCGCCGCCTCGCCTCCTCCCAGTCCACCACCGCCGCCGCCCCTGTCCGCCCCGCACACCACCATACACCGCTGCTTGTCCCGGCCGTTGCCACCAAAGGCGCCAGCCGCAAACCGCGCCAAACGCCGCAGCGCGCGTGCGTCCTTCCTTCTTGCTTGCTTCTCCGTGCCGACGCTGCCTCTATTCCCGCACCCATTCGGCCGACAAGCACTGGCGTCGACGACACAGCCGTTGGGCTCCGGCACTGCGCGTACCGGAGTTACACGCGCACCCCCCCTCGCGAACGCACGACTCATTCTCTTTGTTGTTTCTCCTCTTTCTTACGTCTTCGTTTCTTGTTTGTTTGTTTGTTTGTTTTTTTTTTTTTCCTCCCACCGCCGCATGTGACACAATGGCCTCCCTCCCCCTTTCGTTCGTTGTCGCCGCTTTGTTTCTCTTTCTCATTGGTGCACGTCCGACGCGCTCCATTTCCACCACACCACGGCCATCGGCCTCCTCAACGGGCAGGCGCAGTGTGCCATTCTCCGGCGCACAAGCACACCGCGCGGCTCGCTCTCCTCGCCCCCACGCCACGCCACGCCACGCAGCACAAATGATGCTGTCTCGCAACACGACACACGGTGCGCACACCCCCGACCACGCGGCTCTTAAAAGGCATGGCACCGGCGACATGCGCCGCCCCGGCCCGCATCCGTCGTCTCACGTTCACTGCCGGCCGCGTCTGAGGCTACAACCGCACCACAACAACGGTCCCCTCCCGGCAACACATTTGTTGCACAAACACAACCGCCGAGCGCAGCGCGAGCCACCCACACGCGCCCTCCCCGTCTTTAAAAGCCTCCGCGTCTCCTTTCTCCTTTCGCGCCCCTCCCATCTCCCGAATATGCCAGCAGCGGTGCCACTACCGCGAAACGGACACGCCTTCCGGGCCACATGCAAGGGCACGCCCACCACCAACTACTGCCATATTCGCGGACGCAGTTAGGCAACACGCAACGCACTCTCCACCTACTTTCTCTCTCTCGTCCATTCTCTTTAAAACACACGAACCAACCAACCACGGCTAACACACTTTTTCGCGACACCTTTGACTGCGTTATCTTGACCGTGACGGCAGCTATCGACCTTCCAATTCCCCACTAAACACACACACACCCCTACATACACACCCTTCGCTACACCGGACAACAACAGCGTACACAACAGGAGGGCACACGAAACGGCAGGCAAGGGCAACGCATTCTCATAGATTCCTCCTCCGAGCCATGTCGGCGAACGTTTCATCCGGGAAGGCAATGCAATTCAGCCGTCACCACGGCCGACACCTGCAGCCGCGCCGTAAACGCCTTTCAGTGCGGCTGCAATGCACGGGAACGTTCCGTTGCTATAGACAGCGCCTCTCCGTTTTTCCCTGCTTCGTTTTCCGGTGATTGCTTCTCCATTTTGTTTGTTTTATTACTTTCCGTTCCCCTCCTCCACCATTGTTTCCGTCCCCAACAGTTTTGCTCATTCCACACGTTCTGCCCAGACACGACACTCGACCGATCAAAGGTCAGCCTTTCGTCACCGTTCGCGGCGCCGACGGTGCCACAGTGCGACTGGTGTGAACACCGACACGTTGCCATGACGCCGGTGTACCGCGCCGATATTGACAGTTACTCAGAGCCGCCGGATCGGATCACATCACCGACACACCTGCCATTTCACACCGGGGGACACAGACCAACGAAACGCGTGTACGCCCATAACAACAAACAACGACCGTCGTCGTCTAGCCTCACGCTTACTGTACTCAACCGAACACACGTGCACCGTGAATGACGTGCGTGCGCACAACAGTCCAATCAATCATCAGTCAAACTGCAGAAACGGCTATCATCAAATCAAGGGCCAAATAGGTACACCACCGTGCGTGTCGCCTACCCCACCCGCCCGTACATTTCTTGGCGACTTCGTAATGGATGATAGTACGACACGTCCATTTAAAACGTCACCAACACACACACACCAACGCGCCGTACAGCAAAGGGAATAGTCGACGGCAACACAACATTTCACCCTCGCCATCATGTATGATGTGACAACAGACGGCCGTAACGGTGACATCCAACAATCAATCAATCGCGAGGACTTTCAATTGCAGTCACGTGACTAACCGGGCAGACGGAGACAAAGACATGAATCAGCGCCACAGACAGCACCAACACCTCCTATCGATCTATCTGTGTGTCGACAAACAACCACGCCAAGACTCGTGCACGCATTCCACGTCACACCGGCGGCAACCAAACCCTCGCGGCCGTACCCCAGTAACCACAACCACAACCACATTCGAGACCACACCACCACGGCACAGCAGCACCACCAGCTGCCTCGCAACCAACCAAACCGGGTAGCTATGCCGCCCCTCTCACTCACTCACTCACTCACTCACTCACTCACACACACACAAACAATTCCGCTCTTCCCGCAAAGGCAATTTGGTGGCCCTGAAAAGGGCCGTTTTGCCGCTCTCGCAACGGAGGGAGCTTCCTTCCTTCCTTCCTTCCTTCCTTCCTTCCTTCCTTCCTTCCAAGAGCCGAAGTAACAACCTCCTCCTTACTTGGAGCTCGTGTACTTGGTCACCGCCTTCGTGCCCTCGCTCACGGCGTGCTTGGCCAGCTCGCCAGGCAGCAAGAGCCGCACAGCCGTCTGGATCTCGCGGGACGTGATGGTCGAGCGCTTGTTGTAGTGCGCCAGGCGAGACGCCTCGGCCGCAATGCGCTCGAAAATGTCGTTCACGAAGCTGTTCATGATGCTCATCGCCTTCGACGAGATGCCCGTGTCGGGGTGCACCTGCTTCAGCACCTTGTAGATGTAGATGGCATAGCTCTCCTTCCTCTTGCGCTTCTTCTTCTTGTCGCCCTTCGAAATGTTCTTCTGCGCCTTGCCGGCCTTCTTGGCGGCCTTCCCGCTAGTCTTGGGCGGCATCTCGAACGTACAACAACAGGCAGCAAGCGCTCCGCTCTAGTCAGCGTCTCCCCACACAGTGGCACCCGCCGCTACCGCAACACCGCACCTTTACCAGCTCGCCCTGTTGCGGCCGCCGACCAATGGGGCGCGCGCGCAACCGGCCGCCGCACCCGAGCCCATAAAGGGACCCCCACCCCGCCGCCGCCGGCACACGCACGCACTCCGCTGCTCGACTCGCTGCGGCTCGCACCGTTACGGTTACGTGTTTAGCGCTTACGCCACTAGCCAAACGCCATGTCCGGACGCGGAAAGGGAGGCAAAGTCAAGGGCAAGTCAAAGTCCCGCTCAAGCAGGGCTGGGCTCCAGTTCCCGGTCGGCAGAATCCACCGCCTCCTGCGCAAGGGAAACTACGCCGAGCGCGTCGGCGCCGGGGCGCCCGTCTACCTCGCCGCCGTCATGGAGTACCTCGCGGCTGAGGTGCTCGAGCTGGCCGGAAACGCGGCCCGCGACAACAAGAAGACGCGCATCATCCCGCGCCACCTGCAGCTCGCCATCCGCAACGACGAGGAGCTCAACAAGCTCTTGTCGGGCGTCACCATCGCACAGGGTGGTGTCCTGCCCAACATCCAGGCCGTCCTGCTGCCAAAGAAGACCGAGAAGAAGGCCTAAACAGGGACCGCGGCGCTGCGCTTGCGTGCTCCCTGCACGCAAACGCAAACGCGCCTTTGCCTTGCCGGCTCGCCTCACAACAATCGGCCCTTTTCAGGGCCACCACACAAACCTACGTCCAAAGCAAAGTTTCCGTCGTCCTCGCCGCACTTTACAACAACGTCCACAGCGCCGGCGCACGTCCGCCATCTTGTCCACAGCCCGTGTGGCCGAACACACACACATTTTTTCTGCACCCCTCCACGCACGCACAGTCGCGTTCCAAACAACGACAACGACATCAATACACCAATAATGTGATGTGATCATTGTTAATATGTTCATAATTAAAAGAGCGCGTAACGGCCCGACGACGGACGACACGCGGGCCGCCGCGCTCTCCAAACACACAGGCACAGGACAAACCAAACCAAACCAAACAGCTGATCCGATCGATGATCCGGCCCGCGCCACAAACAAACCACGCACACACCGGACTCAGCCGCGCCCTCCCGCATCCATCATCACACACGTCACGTCGAAACTCCAAACGGAACGCACGCACGCAAAGCAACAGAGGCGCACAACAACAACAACAACAACAACAAACACACACACACAGAGGCAGGCAGGCAACACAGACCCTTTCGCACTTTTCAATTTCCGAACAGTGTGGTGGCCCTGAAAAGGGCCGTTTTTCGTCTCTCCCACCAAGCACGGGCAACGGCACGGCCGCGGGAAGGCCACAGCACAGCACACCGGCTGCCTGCCTAACCGCCGAAACCGTACAGGGTGCGCCCCTGCCTCTTCAGGGCGTACACCACGTCCATGGCCGTCACAGTCTTGCGCTTGGCGTGCTCAGTGTACGTCACCGCGTCGCGGATCACGTTCTCCAGGAACACCTTCAGCACTCCGCGGGTCTCCTCGTAGATCAGACCAGAGATGCGCTTCACGCCGCCCCTGCGAGCCAGGCGGCGGATGGCGGGCTTCGTGATGCCCTGGATGTTGTCGCGCAACACCTTGCGGTGCCGCTTGGCGCCACCCTTGCCCAGCCCCTTTCCTCCCTTGCCGCGGCCTGTCATTCTTCCTCCTCCTCAAGCAACAAAAAAAGCACAAGCGGCAGCTCCTCACCCGGCGCTAGCGAGTCGGCTACGGTGCGCCGTGAGCGCGCGCCGCCCCCCTATATAGACTCTGGCCCGCCCTCCCCCCACCACGCGCACCGAGGGCATATAAGCGCAGCACGGGCCCGCGCGGGCCCGTTGTCAAGGCAGCACCGGACGCTTCGCTACCGCACGCACCGCTAACCGCTATGGCCCGCACAAAGCAAACGGCCCGCAAGTCCACCGGCGGAAAGGCGCCGCGCAAACAGCTCGCCACCAAGGCGGCGAGGAAGAGCGCGCCCGCCACCGGCGGCGTCAAGAAGCCCCACCGCTACAGGCCGGGCACCGTCGCCCTGCGAGAAATCAGGCGCTACCAGAAGAGCACAGAGCTGCTCATCCGCAAGCTGCCGTTCCAGCGCCTAGTGCGCGAGATCGCCCAGGACTTCAAGACCGACCTGCGCTTCCAGAGCTCCGCAGTCATGGCCCTGCAGGAGGCCAGCGAGGCCTACCTCGTCGGCCTCTTCGAAGACACCAACCTGTGCGCAATCCACGCCAAGCGCGTCACCATCATGCCCAAGGACATCCAGCTCGCGCGCCGCATCCGCGGCGAGCGCGCCTAAACCGCTTAGCCGCGGCACGGCACCGCACGCGCGCAACACAAAAAAAACGGCCCTTTTCAGGGCCACTAACATCTCTCCGTCGCGAGCAAAACTTTTGTCGGTCTTGCCGCCCAGCCTCTCTCTCTAGCCCCGTTAAAACAACCACCACAATTCCCCACCCTCCCTCCCGTACACAGCCGCTCTCGCCAACAATCACAATCGACGTCATCCCACCCCACCCCTTCAAATACACACAAACAAACAGCCGGACGACGTCACCACGGGTGGCTGGCCGCCGCCGTCTCCGAGGCGCCACCGCGCCTTCCCAATTCCCGCCGGCCACTTCCACGTCTCAACGTCCCCGTCCCCCTTTCACACAGAGAGGACACACACATAACAAACAAGACGCGCCATCCGCAAAGCAAGCAAACAAACAGAGTCTCCAGAAACATGAGAAACCAACCGTCGGCCGCCGCACAAAATACAAAACACAAAACAAAACGGCCACAACCGCTCCGCTACCGCGCGCCGCCGCCTACCGCCACCGGCCCCACAATCCAACCACCACGGCACGCACACAGTACCCACAAGGGTCATACAGAAACGCCACACAAACACCAACCAACCCCACACACACACACACACACACACACACACACCCCGGCGCATGCACGCACGGCCACCCAAACAAGACAACACAACGCGCCAAGCACGACAATCAACGCCTTCCCGACGTCCTCTGATGGCCCTGAGAAGGGCCGTTTTGGGCCGCGCGCAGCCGTGCCATCGCGCGCCACTAGACGACGCGGGGGAGGGGGGTGGGGGACGACGGGGTCAAGCGCCAGCCCTTCCCTTCCTTCCCCTTTCCTTTCTTTACTTTAACTTCACTTCTTCTTCTTGGGCGAAGCCTTCGCCTTAGACGGCGTCGTCGCCTTCTTCGGGCGCGGCGCCTTCGGCTTCTTCGTCGGAACCTTCGCGGCCTTCTTCGCCTTCGACGGCGACTTGGCCTTGGCCGGCTTGGCCGCAGCCGCCTTCTTCGCACCCGCGGGAGCCGCCGACGCCGCAGACGCCTTCTTGGCGGCGCCCGCCTTCCGACCGGTCGCCGCCTTCACGCCACCAGCCTTCTTTGCGCCGGCCGCACGGGCGCCCTTCTTCTCCTTGCTGGCCGGAGCGGCGCGCTTCTTCTTCGCACCGCCGGCACGGGCCTTGCCGCCCTCGGCCGCCCCGCCGCCGGCGCCGGCAAGCTTGAAAGAGCCGGACGCGCCCTTCCCCTTCGTCTGCACCAGCTCGCCAGCCACGACGGCCGACTTGAGGTACTTCTTGATAAAGGGCGCCAGCTTCTCCGCGTCCAGCTTGTAGTGCGCGGCAATGTACTTCTTGATCGCCTGCAGCGACGAGCCGCCGCGCTCCTTCAGACTCTTGATGGCGGCCGTCACCATCTCAGAGGTGCGCGGGTGCGCAGGCTTGGCGCGCGGCTTCTTCGCAGACGCCGCAGACTTGGCCTTCTTCGTCGTGCCGGTGGCGGCGGGTGCCGCAGCAGTCTCGTTCGTAGCCGCCTGATCTGCCATTATTTCGACGACGCGCGTACACACACGAGAGCGAGAGCGAGAGCGGCAGGCGGCAAGCACGGCGGCAGAGAATAGCCGCCGCGCCGCCAGGCCCAGCCAGTGTCGCGGGCGGGCGCGGACGGCCGAGAGAGCGGCCGCCACTCTGCGCGCCGCCGCGCCGCGCCTCCCGCGCTTGCTACCGCCCAACGTCCGACAGCCTGTGCGGACCAGCCCCAAACCTGCGCCGCAACCACCCGCGCCGTTCAAACCACCGAGGATGGGGCTACACACGGCCACACCACAGTCGCCAACCAGTCGCCACGGCAGCGCCGCAAACCACGGCCAAACTGCAGCTACCGCGCGCTACAGCCTGGCTCGGCCCGCCGAGAATCGCCGCCCCCGCCCACATGCCGCCCCCACAGCCCCAGCCGACGACCCGCCACAATGGCCAAACCTTCGGCAAAAGTGCCACACCGTCGCCGCGCCAGCCCGGCCAGCGCGGCCGCCGCCACAGCCACACAAGCGGAGGCGTGCGGCGATGCCGGCCGTGCAAACGCACCTCCGCCGCCCCATCGCCCTCCCACCGTTTCCCGATCGGCCCGCAGCCGTCGGGCCACCTCGCCCGCCAACATTCGCGCCCCTTTCTCACAAAATTGCCCGCCGCAAACAAAACGGGCGCCGCCTGCGCAACATCGGCACCGGCCAACCGAGCGCCGCCGCCCCTCGCCGCTTACGCGAGGGGGGCTGACCGCCGTCCGCAACTACAGACACACCGAATCTGCCTCCAAGCACACACGACAGCCGACCTCCTACATTTATACGCCGCAAGCCACCCAACGGTGTGTGGCGGAGGGCACTTTTTACGTTACGTGCCACTGTCGTCATTGCCTCCCTTTGCCGTTCCAGTCGCGTATGGTTCGCGGGAACAACGACTGTCTGAAAGCCTCCGTGCGCGCTCGAATCTCTCTACTTTTACTACATTCGGGATCTCCTCGGGAGGTATATACGTACGGGGAAGCAATATATTCGATACCTCATCCGGAAACGCACCCTCTCGAAAACCTGGCGAGCAAGCTACACCGCGATGCAGAGAGCGCCTCCCTTGCAGAGTCTGCCACTTAACTATCACGGTTACCACATAACCCTGTGACGAAACGTTGGACCTTTCTCTATCTCCTCCGTCAACCCGACCTGCTACGCATCCCACACTGGTGGGCAACACTCACGTATGGGTCGGTCGAACGCGTGTTTTTGTAAGCCACCTCCTTTGTTGATGGACTACATTTTTGCTAAGCATTCTCCCAGTGCATCTCAACCTGGTACCCGCCTTACCAACAATTACTTTTATCTGATCATCATTCCACTTCCAAATCATTCCGCACGCATACTCCCAGATACATATTTTACAGACGTCACAGCTACCAGTGTTTGTCCCGCTATCATATAATCAATCATACAATAAACGATCCTTCTTTCTGTATATTCGCAATACATCACATTTGTCTATGTTAAGGGGACAGTTGCCACTCCCTGCACCGGGTGCCTATCCGCTGCCGATCGTCCTGCAACCTCTCTGTATACTACATACAGCACATCATCCGCGAAACGACGCATGGAACGTCCGGCACTATCTACTAGCTCATTTATATGATATGAATTGTGAAAAGCAATGGTCCCATAACACTCCCCCGTGGCACGCCAGGGGTTACTTTAACGTCTGTAGACGTCTGTCTCTCCATTGATAACAACATGCTGTGTTCCGTCTGCTAACATCTCGTCAATCCAGCCACACAGTTGGTCTGATATTCTGTAGACTCTTACGTCGTTTATCAGGCGACGGTGCGGAGCTGTATCGAACGCCTTCCGGACGTCAACGACAATGGCATCCACCTGGGAGCCTGTATCTCATATTTTCTGGGTCTCATGCGCAAATAAAGCGAGCTGGGGGTCTCACACACGATCGCTGTTTCCGGAATCCAACATGGATTCCTACATAGTAGACTCTGGAGTTTCCACAAACGACATGATACTCGAGCAAACAACATGTTCTACAACACATCGACGTCAGAGATATGGGTCTATGGTTTTTGCGCATCTGCTCGACGACTGGGACTACCTGTGCTCTTTTCCAATCATTTGGAACCCTCCCTTCCTCTCCAGAGACTTGCGGTACACGGCTGTTAGAAGGGGGGCAGGTTGTTTCGCGTACCCTGTGTAGGAATCGCGAATTGGTAATCCCGTCGGGTCCGGCGGACTTTCCCATTCCTCCTTGGACACTTATTTCGATGTCAGCCGGTTTCTCGTTCGTGCGAGCATTTAGAGACGGAACTGCAGTGCGGTCCGTCCTCTGTGAAACAGCTTTGGAAACAGGTGTTTAGGTATTTCACAGCTTTACGCGTGTCATCCTCTGTTTCAATGCCATCACCATGCCGGAGTGTCTGGATATGCTGTTTCGAGCCACTTACTGATTCAACGCAAGACCGGAACGTCCTAGCATTTTCTGTCAACGTCGGTACATAGGGTTTGTTCTACTTTCGAATTCACTGAACGCTTCACGCATAGCCCTCCTTACGCTCACACTTTGGACATCGTTTAGCTTCTGTTTGTCTCGGAGGTTTTGGCTGCGTTTAAACTTTGGGTGAAGCTCTCTTTGCTTTCGCAACAGTTTCCTAACGTTGTTGTTGTAGTATACCACGGTGGGTTTTTTTTCCCATCCCTCACAGTTCGACACTCGGCACGTACCTGTCTAAAAACGCATTTTTACCATTGCCTTGCACTTTCTCCATGAACACTCAACATTGTCAGTGTCGGAACAGGCATTTGCCTTTTCATCTGTCGGGTCGTCTGCAAATCTGCCTTCTATTACTCTTGCTAGCCAAAACAGATAGATACACCGTCCTCCCTGCAACGGCCTTATGATCACTGCGTCCCTGTTCTGCACATACAGAGTCGAAACACGTTCGGGTCTGTTTGTCATCCGTAGGTCCACGATGTTATCTCCACGAGTCGGTTCTCTGTTCATTTTGCTCGAGGTGATTTTCGGACAGTGCACTCAGTATAATGTCACTCGATGCTCTCTGTCCCCCTACCACCCGTCCTGAACATCATCTGAGTGTCCCAGTCTATATCGGGTAAATTGAAATCTCCACCTAAGACCCTAACATGCTGAGGAAAATGTATGTGAAATGTGTTTCCAAAATCCGTCTCTCCGTTGTTCTGCCACTAATGCTGCTGCGTCGGGAGGTCGGTCAAAGGAGCCAATTATTATTAAACCTAGCTCGGTTGTTGGGTGTAACCTCCACCCACAATATTTCACAGGAACCATCCACCTCTACTTCACTACAGGATCAAAACTACTACTCAAACAGCGACGAACACACCACCACCGGTTGCATGCAATCGAGCCTTTCTAAAACACCGTCTGTACCTTTGTGACAATTTCGGCAGAATTTATCCCTGGCGTCAGCCAGCTTTCTGTACCTTATCACGATTGCAGAGCTTCGGTGCTTTCTCTGTCAGCGCTTGCGGTTCCGGTACTGTACCAACGCAGCTTCGACAGTTGACAATTAACAAACGATACCGATTGCTGCTTGGTCCCCGCACCCGTTGAGGCTGCTGTTGCCCCCTTTCTGTACTTGCCCAAGGCCATCTAACCTAACAAAACCGCCCAGCCCACGCCACACAACCCCTGCTACCCGTGTAGCCGCTTGTTGCGTGTAGTGCTCTCCACCTAAGACTATAACATGCCTTCGACATTCGCAGTGTACAACACCTTAGGTTAGGGTTGGCGTCGCTTGGGTTAGGTTAGGTTACGTTAGGTGGACGTGGGTTAGGTTAAGGGTTAAAGTTAGGTTAGGCGTCAAAGTTAGGTTAAGCGTTCGGACGTGAGGCGTCAGGTGGCCGCACCTACCTTACGGCCGGACATCTTAGGTTAGGCTAAGGGCGCCGAGGTCACGTTACGTTCACCTTCGGGCGCCACACGTAGCTGTCACAGGTAGGTAGTAGTTCGGTCGGTCGGTCGTCGGCAAGCCGCAAAAAACTACAGACGACGTCGACAACAAGACCGAGCAGGAGGCAGATATATACCGAGCGCCAAAGAGACCGACCACACACACACACACACACACACACACACAAAACAACAAACACCACCCACCGGCCAAAGGGGCACCAAAAAAACCCACAAAGCCGAGCACCACACGTCGCGACCAGAGGCAACCCGCAACCGCAACGGCGCTTTCCGCACCGGGCCGGATGCACGTACGACAACACCGCTACCCGTACACAAGGCCTCCCATTGCACACAGCCGCTCTGTGTTCAACATCATCAATGGCGCGCCCGCGGCTCGTCGCGGTCGCAGCCATGACGCCGCCGCCACTTTTGCACCAACACATTCACGCACCGCAAAACAGCTCGCCGACCCACCGACACAGCACAGCCGACAAACAAAAACAACCGCGGCGGCGGCAACAAAACAAAACAAACACCTCGCACCAAGCGTCCGACAGAAAACAAACGGACAGGCACACAGGCCTCTGCTAACGACCACGACACAGCGGCACGCTGCCCCTTTCCCGCCACTCTCGATTCACAGCGCACGCGACCCCGTCGTCGACGACGACACGCGACGGGCTCGCTTCCCGCAACCTACACCTTTCCGCCACTACGCACGGCTCCACCCGACGCCCGTCGCAACGGCACTACTGCACGCACTATCACCCCCGCCGCCGCCGCCGCCGCCGCCGCCTCCTCCTCTCTCCCCCTTCCCGTACACAACAACACAGCCAAAAACACACTCACGACCCAAACATAACAACATGGCACGTGCATCGGCGCACACCCCCAACCAGTCACCGTCGACACAACCACACGCAAGGCACGGAAAAACCGGCGTCCTTCCACGTTGCCATCAAAGCAGCACAAACAACCACACAGGAGGAACCACCAACAACTGCCGGCCGGCCGGCAACCACCAAACGCACATTCCCGCTCGCCACCACACACCTCTCGGCAGCCGTTTCGCAAAGACATGACATGACATGACGCGACATCATCGCATCACGGGCGACGCACGCACACCGACCCACTTTCCCGCCCGTCTCTCTCTCTCTTTTTCTTCCGACGCCTTCGGCCGAGCACACACGTACGTGGCACAACGCCCAACACAGTCACACACAGTCGACAGGCGCACGCCCAGGCACGCAACGACGCAGCGCAGCAAAGGCGCCCGCGACACATACCTCCTCTCCCGTCTCGCCGCCGACCGCCAGCCAGCCACTCGCAATGTGCACTGGCCAACCGGACACACGTCCACCGCGCCGCCTCCGACCACCCGCCAGGGGGCGCTCACGTCCGCGACAACAGCGCGGCCCGCCGCCGGGCGGGCCCAGCCCGGCCCAGGCGGCGCGCGCTGCTCTGCACTCGGCGCGCCGCGCCACACATCCTGCTGCAGACCGGGCTCGTCTCTCTGTACGCGTCTGCGTCTGCCCGCATCTCATCTTCCTGCGCATCAACACAAACGAGGCCACGTGAGCAAACCCCCGTCACAACGCCACATCACGCACTGCCTTGTCGACCGCCTAAATAAATGCACTCACCCACCAGCCATCCGCTTCGTCCTCTTCTTGCTTACTCGTTGTTCGTCGTTGTTGCTGCTGCACCAGCACCAGCACCAGCACCGGCGGCGGCGGCGGCGGCGGCGGCGGCGGCGGCGGCGGCGGCGGCGGCGGCGGCGGCGGCGGCGGCAGCGGCAGCGGCAGCGCACACAGCCCCCAGCCGGCCGCATCCGAGGGGGCCCCGCCGCCAGCGTCGCCTCCTTGGGCACAGGTGCGGTGCTGTGGCCGCCCATCCAACCGCATTTGCTGGCCGTCCCAGCCGCCAGGCAGGCGTTCCCACTGCCGCGCACCGCCTCTGCTGCAGAAGACGAACAAACGAAACGTACAAACATACACGCACCCGAAGCGTGGCCACACACGGACGGGACCGACAGGCTCCAAGGCGACCAAACGATGGAAAAACAAACACAAAAACAAAAGACACGCGAGCGAGCGAGCAAGCACGCAGTCGCCTCGCCTCTGTCCTCCCGCCCCCGCCCTTCTCCCCACCACATGCCCACAAACACCACCGCCTGCCCGCATCTCCACATTCGCCCCCTCCATTTGTTCCCTTGCGTTCGTTCCTTCCTTCCTTCCATGTGTCTGCGTGCGCGGCGCCTCTCCAACATCCGCCGTCCGTCCGTCCCGTTTTCGCCGTACCACACGCCACCGTCGGCGCCGCCTCGCCTCCTCCCAGTCCACCACCGCCGCCGCCCCTGTCCGCCCCGCACACCACCATACACCGCTGCTTGTCCCGGCCGTTGCCACCAAAGGCGCCAGCCGCAAACCGCGCCAAACGCCGCAGCGCGCGTGCGTCCTTCCTTCTTGCTTGCTTCTCCGTGCCGACGCTGCCTCTATTCCCGCACCCATTCGGCCGACAAGCACTGGCGTCGACGACACAGCCGTTGGGCTCCGGCACTGCGCGTACCGGAGTTACACGCGCACCCCCCCTCGCGAACGCACGACTCATTCTCTTTGTTGTTTCTCCTCTTTCTTACGTCTTCGTTTCTTGTTTGTTTGTTTGTTTGTTTTTTTTTTTTTCCTCCCACCGCCGCATGTGACACAATGGCCTCCCTCCCCCTTTCGTTCGTTGTCGCCGCTTTGTTTCTCTTTCTCATTGGTGCACGTCCGACGCGCTCCATTTCCACCACACCACGGCCATCGGCCTCCTCAACGGGCAGGCGCAGTGTGCCATTCTCCGGCGCACAAGCACACCGCGCGGCTCGCTCTCCTCGCCCCCACGCCACGCCACGCCACGCAGCACAAATGATGCTGTCTCGCAACACGACACACGGTGCGCACACCCCCGACCACGCGGCTCTTAAAAGGCATGGCACCGGCGACATGCGCCGCCCCGGCCCGCATCCGTCGTCTCACGTTCACTGCCGGCCGCGTCTGAGGCTACAACCGCACCACAACAACGGTCCCCTCCCGGCAACACATTTGTTGCACAAACACAACCGCCGAGCGCAGCGCGAGCCACCCACACGCGCCCTCCCCGTCTTTAAAAGCCTCCGCGTCTCCTTTCTCCTTTCGCGCCCCTCCCATCTCCCGAATATGCCAGCAGCGGTGCCACTACCGCGAAACGGACACGCCTTCCGGGCCACATGCAAGGGCACGCCCACCACCAACTACTGCCATATTCGCGGACGCAGTTAGGCAACACGCAACGCACTCTCCACCTACTTTCTCTCTCTCGTCCATTCTCTTTAAAACACACGAACCAACCAACCACGGCTAACACACTTTTTCGCGACACCTTTGACTGCGTTATCTTGACCGTGACGGCAGCTATCGACCTTCCAATTCCCCACTAAACACACACACACCCCTACATACACACCCTTCGCTACACCGGACAACAACAGCGTACACAACAGGAGGGCACACGAAACGGCAGGCAAGGGCAACGCATTCTCATAGATTCCTCCTCCGAGCCATGTCGGCGAACGTTTCATCCGGGAAGGCAATGCAATTCAGCCGTCACCACGGCCGACACCTGCAGCCGCGCCGTAAACGCCTTTCAGTGCGGCTGCAATGCACGGGAACGTTCCGTTGCTATAGACAGCGCCTCTCCGTTTTTCCCTGCTTCGTTTTCCGGTGATTGCTTCTCCATTTTGTTTGTTTTATTACTTTCCGTTCCCCTCCTCCACCATTGTTTCCGTCCCCAACAGTTTTGCTCATTCCACACGTTCTGCCCAGACACGACACTCGACCGATCAAAGGTCAGCCTTTCGTCACCGTTCGCGGCGCCGACGGTGCCACAGTGCGACTGGTGTGAACACCGACACGTTGCCATGACGCCGGTGTACCGCGCCGATATTGACAGTTACTCAGAGCCGCCGGATCGGATCACATCACCGACACACCTGCCATTTCACACCGGGGGACACAGACCAACGAAACGCGTGTACGCCCATAACAACAAACAACGACCGTCGTCGTCTAGCCTCACGCTTACTGTACTCAACCGAACACACGTGCACCGTGAATGACGTGCGTGCGCACAACAGTCCAATCAATCATCAGTCAAACTGCAGAAACGGCTATCATCAAATCAAGGGCCAAATAGGTACACCACCGTGCGTGTCGCCTACCCCACCCGCCCGTACATTTCTTGGCGACTTCGTAATGGATGATAGTACGACACGTCCATTTAAAACGTCACCAACACACACACACCAACGCGCCGTACAGCAAAGGGAATAGTCGACGGCAACACAACATTTCACCCTCGCCATCATGTATGATGTGACAACAGACGGCCGTAACGGTGACATCCAACAATCAATCAATCGCGAGGACTTTCAATTGCAGTCACGTGACTAACCGGGCAGACGGAGACAAAGACATGAATCAGCGCCACAGACAGCACCAACACCTCCTATCGATCTATCTGTGTGTCGACAAACAACCACGCCAAGACTCGTGCACGCATTCCACGTCACACCGGCGGCAACCAAACCCTCGCGGCCGTACCCCAGTAACCACAACCACAACCACATTCGAGACCACACCACCACGGCACAGCAGCACCACCAGCTGCCTCGCAACCAACCAAACCGGGTAGCTATGCCGCCCCTCTCACTCACTCACTCACTCACACACACACAAACAATTCCGCTCTTCCCGCAAAGGCAATTTGGTGGCCCTGAAAAGGGCCGTTTTGCCGCTCTCGCAACGGAGGGAGCTTCCTTCCTTCCTTCCTTCCTTCCTTCCTTCCTTCCTTCCTTCCAAGAGCCGAAGTAACAACCTCCTCCTTACTTGGAGCTCGTGTACTTGGTCACCGCCTTCGTGCCCTCGCTCACGGCGTGCTTGGCCAGCTCGCCAGGCAGCAAGAGCCGCACAGCCGTCTGGATCTCGCGGGACGTGATGGTCGAGCGCTTGTTGTAGTGCGCCAGGCGAGACGCCTCGGCCGCAATGCGCTCGAAAATGTCGTTCACGAAGCTGTTCATGATGCTCATCGCCTTCGACGAGATGCCCGTGTCGGGGTGCACCTGCTTCAGCACCTTGTAGATGTAGATGGCATAGCTCTCCTTCCTCTTGCGCTTCTTCTTCTTGTCGCCCTTCGAAATGTTCTTCTGCGCCTTGCCGGCCTTCTTGGCGGCCTTCCCGCTAGTCTTGGGCGGCATCTCGAACGTACAACAACAGGCAGCAAGCGCTCCGCTCTAGTCAGCGTCTCCCCACACAGTGGCACCCGCCGCTACCGCAACACCGCACCTTTACCAGCTCGCCCTGTTGCGGCCGCCGACCAATGGGGCGCGCGCGCAACCGGCCGCCGCACCCGAGCCCATAAAGGGACCCCCACCCCGCCGCCGCCGGCACACGCACGCACTCCGCTGCTCGACTCGCTGCGGCTCGCACCGTTACGGTTACGTGTTTAGCGCTTACGCCACTAGCCAAACGCCATGTCCGGACGCGGAAAGGGAGGCAAAGTCAAGGGCAAGTCAAAGTCCCGCTCAAGCAGGGCTGGGCTCCAGTTCCCGGTCGGCAGAATCCACCGCCTCCTGCGCAAGGGAAACTACGCCGAGCGCGTCGGCGCCGGGGCGCCCGTCTACCTCGCCGCCGTCATGGAGTACCTCGCGGCTGAGGTGCTCGAGCTGGCCGGAAACGCGGCCCGCGACAACAAGAAGACGCGCATCATCCCGCGCCACCTGCAGCTCGCCATCCGCAACGACGAGGAGCTCAACAAGCTCTTGTCGGGCGTCACCATCGCACAGGGTGGTGTCCTGCCCAACATCCAGGCCGTCCTGCTGCCAAAGAAGACCGAGAAGAAGGCCTAAACAGGGACCGCGGCGCTGCGCTTGCGTGCTCCCTGCACGCAAACGCAAACGCGCCTTTGCCTTGCCGGCTCGCCTCACAACAATCGGCCCTTTTCAGGGCCACCACACAAACCTACGTCCAAAGCAAAGTTTCCGTCGTCCTCGCCGCACTTTACAACAACGTCCACAGCGCCGGCGCACGTCCGCCATCTTGTCCACAGCCCGTGTGGCCGAACACACACACATTTTTTCTGCACCCCTCCACGCACGCACAGTCGCGTTCCAAACAACGACAACGACATCAATACACCAATAATGTGATGTGATCATTGTTAATATGTTCATAATTAAAAGAGCGCGTAACGGCCCGACGACGGACGACACGCGGGCCGCCGCGCGCGCTCTCCAAACACACAGGCACAGGACAAACCAAACCAAACCAAACAGCTGATCCGATCGATGATCCGGCCCGCGCCACAAACAAACCACGCACACACCGGACTCAGCCGCGCCCTCCCGCATCCATCATCACACACGTCACGTCGAAACTCCAAACGGAACGCACGCACGCAAAGCAACAGAGGCGCACAACAACAACAACAACAACAACAAACACACACACACAGAGGCAGGCAGGCAACACAGACCCTTTCGCACTTTTCAATTTCCGAACAGTGTGGTGGCCCTGAAAAGGGCCGTTTTTCGTCTCTCCCACCAAGCACGGGCAACGGCACGGCCGCGGGAAGGCCACAGCACAGCACACCGGCTGCCTGCCTAACCGCCGAAACCGTACAGGGTGCGCCCCTGCCTCTTCAGGGCGTACACCACGTCCATGGCCGTCACAGTCTTGCGCTTGGCGTGCTCAGTGTACGTCACCGCGTCGCGGATCACGTTCTCCAGGAACACCTTCAGCACTCCGCGGGTCTCCTCGTAGATCAGACCAGAGATGCGCTTCACGCCGCCCCTGCGAGCCAGGCGGCGGATGGCGGGCTTCGTGATGCCCTGGATGTTGTCGCGCAACACCTTGCGGTGCCGCTTGGCGCCACCCTTGCCCAGCCCCTTTCCTCCCTTGCCGCGGCCTGTCATTCTTCCTCCTCCTCAAGCAACAAAAAAAGCACAAGCGGCAGCTCCTCACCCGGCGCTAGCGAGTCGGCTACGGTGCGCCGTGAGCGCGCGCCGCCCCCCTATATAGACTCTGGCCCGCCCTCCCCCCACCACGCGCACCGAGGGCATATAAGCGCAGCACGGGCCCGCGCGGGCCCGTTGTCAAGGCAGCACCGGACGCTTGGCTGTGATGTTATCCATGCGTCTGGGTAAGACTACTCATTAACATGGTCCATCAGGAGATAGTAGTGGTCGAAAACGATCGAAGGGTAGCGGTTTTAAGAGCAGAGGAAAAAAAGTGCCAAGGCCAGCGCCAAGGGAAAAAAACCTCTGCGACAGTAGGACGGGTGGTAAGGGCAGTAGCGGCTTGCTAGCTGCGACAGAGCATGCAAGGTGAGGGGGGTTAGCGTGAGGTATCGTGCAACGTTACCTATGTACTGCGTGGTTGTTAGCTGGGGCAGTCCGGTGCTGCGGCTGGGCTCGCTTGTAGTCTCCTGGGCCGGCCGCGGTGGCTTACTCCCTGTAACATAAAAACTCGGCGCGGCAGGGCGGCGACGCTTCTGCGATGAAGACCGGCCTACTGGCTCCTCGACCCCTTGCGGGGCCCGGTCCCGTAGCAGTCGGCGTCGCCAGCGGCTCCTCTGCGACGGCGGTTGTCTTCTTCTTCTTTGCGCCTCTCACCCGCGCTGCTGCTGGAACAAGAGCTGGGATAGGCGCGCGAACGTCCTTCTGCGAGGTCGCAGGAGTGTTCGCAGGTGCGGCTGCGCTGAGGCCTTGGGCGAAAACTGCTCGCAGTTGCCTCAAGGCCTCTTCCTTCTCTGCAGCCACGGCGGCTGCGAAGGCAGCCCTCTCCGCCGCCATGACGGCTTTGAGGGCTGCTGTGGCCTCCTTCACGGCGGTGCCGAGTTGGAGGTCACACCTCTTCGCAGGAAGGCGAGCTGCGTCCTGGCTGCCCGTTTCCGAGCGGCCGTCCCTGCCCCTGGCAGGTGGAACTGCTGCTGCGCTGTCCCTTAGCTGCGCCGGGCTGTTCTGCGCCCTACGCCGTTTCCGGCGTCGTCTTCTCTTCTGCTGCTGCGTCGGTGCGGCCGCGGCCGCTTCGCCGCCCCCGGCACGGCTGCGGCTTGAGAAAGCCGAACAGCCGCGCCAACTGGCGACGTGCGGGCCGCCACACCGGACACATGTCGGCAGAGCGTTGCTGCCGCGGTCGCAGGCGCGGCTGTCGTGCTCACCTGAGCACTTGACGCACCGCGCCGCGTTGCGGCAATACTTCGCAACATGGCCCTCGCCCTGGCACCTGAAGCACTGGGGCTGAGGATCCATGGCGGTCGGGAGGGCCTCTGTCGTAACCGGGAAGCCCAGCAACTTCCGCAAGTCGAAGATGTCACTCCCGCCGTCGACCGTTTGCACGGTCACGGCATAGAGCGGCGCCCTCTTCCTGTTGGTCCGGTTGTGCAACCTTGCGGCTGCACTACCAAACCCGGCTCGCAGCAGCCCTTCCCGGACCGCTGCCTCATCACAGCACCAAGGCAACCCCCTGAGGAGTGCCTTAGTCGTCTTCACCCTTCCTACGGAAGGTGCCTTCTCACGCGCCGGCGGCGCGTCGACGATGTGGTCGGCCACTGCGACCTTGATCGCCCTGTGGTCGGCCACGTTTGCGGCTCGAACTCAGATCAGCGAGTCTGTATCGACAGACTCGTAGACCACCTCGTTCTGAGCGCAGCTCGTCATGGTGTCGAACAGCGCTGTCCACCCGCCTTTGCACTTGACGTACAAAGGGGGGACAGGCCGCGACTCGTCTTCTCTGGAGTTCCTTGCACGGTCGGCAGACTCAGTGAGTTGCACAACCGAAGGACCCATCGTAGCGGCAGGTTTCCTCTGCGTACGCTTCTTTCCCATGCTGCGAGGCGCGGAACACGACAATTTGCACGCGTTGTCAAAACAACGCACGACAATTTGCTCTCCGCAGCGCCCACAGCACAGAAAACCTCTTCTCGAGCTCTCAACGGCCGAGTAAGCGAAGCGCGCAGCACCAGCGATGCGCTCACCTCGCCAGCTCAGGCCGCTCTGTGAGCGCGCGCCGCCCCCCTATATAGACTCTGGCCCGCCCTCCCCCCACCACGCGCACCGAGGGCATATAAGCGCAGCACGGGCCCGCGCGGGCCCGTTGTCAAGGCAGCACCGGACGCTTCGCTACCGCACGCACCGCTAACCGCTATGGCCCGCACAAAGCAAACGGCCCGCAAGTCCACCGGCGGAAAGGCGCCGCGCAAACAGCTCGCCACCAAGGCGGCGAGGAAGAGCGCGCCCGCCACCGGCGGCGTCAAGAAGCCCCACCGCTACAGGCCGGGCACCGTCGCCCTGCGAGAAATCAGGCGCTACCAGAAGAGCACAGAGCTGCTCATCCGCAAGCTGCCGTTCCAGCGCCTAGTGCGCGAGATCGCCCAGGACTTCAAGACCGACCTGCGCTTCCAGAGCTCCGCAGTCATGGCCCTGCAGGAGGCCAGCGAGGCCTACCTCGTCGGCCTCTTCGAAGACACCAACCTGTGCGCAATCCACGCCAAGCGCGTCACCATCATGCCCAAGGACATCCAGCTCGCGCGCCGCATCCGCGGCGAGCGCGCCTAAACCGCTTAGCCGCGGCACGGCACCGCACGCGCGCAACACAAAAAAAACGGCCCTTTTCAGGGCCACTAACATCTCTCCGTCGCGAGCAAAACTTTTGTCGGTCTTGCCGCCCAGCCTCTCTCTCTAGCCCCGTTAAAACAACCACCACAATTCCCCACCCTCCCTCCCGTACACAGCCGCTCTCGCCAACAATCACAATCGACGTCATCCCACCCCACCCCTTCAAATACACACAAACAAACAGCCGGACGACGTCACCACGGGTGGCTGGCCGCCGCCGTCTCCGAGGCGCCACCGCGCCTTCCCAATTCCCGCCGGCCACTTCCACGTCTCAACGTCCCCGTCCCCCTTTCACACAGAGAGGACACACACATAACAAACAAGACGCGCCATCCGCAAAGCAAGCAAACAAACAGAGTCTCCAGAAACATGAGAAACCAACCGTCGGCCGCCGCACAAAATACAAAACACAAAACAAAACGGCCACAACCGCTCCGCTACCGCGCGCCGCCGCCTACCGCCACCGGCCCCACAATCCAACCACCACGGCACGCACACAGTACCCACAAGGGTCATACAGAAACGCCACACAAACACCAACCAACCCCACACACACACACACACACACACACACACACCCCGGCGCATGCACGCACGGCCACCCAAACAAGACAACACAACGCGCCAAGCACGACAATCAACGCCTTCCCGACGTCCTCTGATGGCCCTGAGAAGGGCCGTTTTGGGCCGCGCGCAGCCGTGCCATCGCGCGCCACTAGACGACGCGGGGGAGGGGGGTGGGGGACGACGGGGTCAAGCGCCAGCCCTTCCCTTCCTTCCCCTTTCCTTTCTTTACTTTAACTTCACTTCTTCTTCTTGGGCGAAGCCTTCGCCTTAGACGGCGTCGTCGCCTTCTTCGGGCGCGGCGCCTTCGGCTTCTTCGTCGGAACCTTCGCGGCCTTCTTCGCCTTCGACGGCGACTTGGCCTTGGCCGGCTTGGCCGCAGCCGCCTTCTTCGCACCCGCGGGAGCCGCCGACGCCGCAGACGCCTTCTTGGCGGCGCCCGCCTTCCGACCGGTCGCCGCCTTCACGCCACCAGCCTTCTTTGCGCCGGCCGCACGGGCGCCCTTCTTCTCCTTGCTGGCCGGAGCGGCGCGCTTCTTCTTCGCACCGCCGGCACGGGCCTTGCCGCCCTCGGCCGCCCCGCCGCCGGCGCCGGCAAGCTTGAAAGAGCCGGACGCGCCCTTCCCCTTCGTCTGCACCAGCTCGCCAGCCACGACGGCCGACTTGAGGTACTTCTTGATAAAGGGCGCCAGCTTCTCCGCGTCCAGCTTGTAGTGCGCGGCAATGTACTTCTTGATCGCCTGCAGCGACGAGCCGCCGCGCTCCTTCAGACTCTTGATGGCGGCCGTCACCATCTCAGAGGTGCGCGGGTGCGCAGGCTTGGCGCGCGGCTTCTTCGCAGACGCCGCAGACTTGGCCTTCTTCGTCGTGCCGGTGGCGGCGGGTGCCGCAGCAGTCTCGTTCGTAGCCGCCTGATCTGCCATTATTTCGACGACGCGCGTACACACACGAGAGCGAGAGCGAGAGCGGCAGGCGGCAAGCACGGCGGCAGAGAATAGCCGCCGCGCCGCCAGGCCCAGCCAGTGTCGCGGGCGGGCGCGGACGGCCGAGAGAGCGGCCGCCACTCTGCGCGCCGCCGCGCCGCGCCTCCCGCGCTTGCTACCGCCCAACGTCCGACAGCCTGTGCGGACCAGCCCCAAACCTGCGCCGCAACCACCCGCGCCGTTCAAACCACCGAGGATGGGGCTACACACGGCCACACCACAGTCGCCAACCAGTCGCCACGGCAGCGCCGCAAACCACGGCCAAACTGCAGCTACCGCGCGCTACAGCCTGGCTCGGCCCGCCGAGAATCGCCGCCCCCGCCCACATGCCGCCCCCACAGCCCCAGCCGACGACCCGCCACAATGGCCAAACCTTCGGCAAAAGTGCCACACCGTCGCCGCGCCAGCCCGGCCAGCGCGGCCGCCGCCACAGCCACACAAGCGGAGGCGTGCGGCGATGCCGGCCGTGCAAACGCACCTCCGCCGCCCCATCGCCCTCCCACCGTTTCCCGATCGGCCCGCAGCCGTCGGGCCACCTCGCCCGCCAACATTCGCGCCCCTTTCTCACAAAATTGCCCGCCGCAAACAAAACGGGCGCCGCCTGCGCAACATCGGCACCGGCCAACCGAGCGCCGCCGCCCCTCGCCGCTTACGCGAGGGGGGCTGACCGCCGTCCGCAACTACAGACACACCGAATCTGCCTCCAAGCACACACGACAGCCGACCTCCTACATTTATACGCCGCAAGCCACCCAACGGTGTGTGGCGGAGGGCACTTTTTACGTTACGTGCCACTGTCGTCATTGCCTCCCTTTGCCGTTCCAGTCGCGTATGGTTCGCGGGAACAACGACTGTCTGAAAGCCTCCGTGCGCGCTCGAATCTCTCTACTTTTACTACATTCGGGATCTCCTCGGGAGGTATATACGTACGGGGAAGCAATATATTCGATACCTCATCCGGAAACGCACCCTCTCGAAAACCTGGCGAGCAAGCTACACCGCGATGCAGAGAGCGCCTCCCTTGCAGAGTCTGCCACTTAACTATCACGGTTACCACATAACCCTGTGACGAAACGTTGGACCTTTCTCTATCTCCTCCGTCAACCCGACCTGCTACGCATCCCACACTGGTGGGCAACACTCACGTATGGGTCGGTCGAACGCGTGTTTTTGTAAGCCACCTCCTTTGTTGATGGACTACATTTTTGCTAAGCATTCTCCCTTGCTAAGCATTCTCCCAGTGCATCTCAACCTGGTACCCGCCTTACCAACAATTACTTTTATCTGATCATCATTCCACTTCCAAATCATTCCGCACGCATACTCCCAGATACATATTTTACAGACGTCACAGCTACCAGTGTTTGTCCCGCTATCATATAATCAATCATACAATAAACGATCCTTCTTTCTGTATATTCGCAATACATCACATTTGTCTATGTTAAGGGGACAGTTGCCACTCCCTGCACCGGGTGCCTATCCGCTGCCGATCGTCCTGCAACCTCTCTGTATACTACATACAGCACATCATCCGCGAAACGACGCATGGAACGTCCGGCACTATCTACTAGCTCATTTATATGATATGAATTGTGAAAAGCAATGGTCCCATAACACTCCCCCGTGGCACGCCAGGGGTTACTTTAACGTCTGTAGACGTCTGTCTCTCCATTGATAACAACATGCTGTGTTCCGTCTGCTAACATCTCGTCAATCCAGCCACACAGTTGGTCTGATATTCTGTAGACTCTTACGTCGTTTATCAGGCGACGGTGCGGAGCTGTATCGAACGCCTTCCGGACGTCAACGACAATGGCATCCACCTGGGAGCCTGTATCTCATATTTTCTGGGTCTCATGCGCAAATAAAGCGAGCTGGGGGTCTCACACACGATCGCTGTTTCCGGAATCCAACATGGATTCCTACATAGTAGACTCTGGAGTTTCCACAAACGACATGATACTCGAGCAAACAACATGTTCTACAACACATCGACGTCAGAGATATGGGTCTATGGTTTTTGCGCATCTGCTCGACGACTGGGACTACCTGTGCTCTTTTCCAATCATTTGGAACCCTCCCTTCCTCTCCAGAGACTTGCGGTACACGGCTGTTAGAAGGGGGGCAGGTTGTTTCGCGTACCCTGTGTAGGAATCGCGAATTGGTAATCCCGTCGGGTCCGGCGGACTTTCCCATTCCTCCTTGGACACTTATTTCGATGTCAGCCGGTTTCTCGTTCGTGCGAGCATTTAGAGACGGAACTGCAGTGCGGTCCGTCCTCTGTGAAACAGCTTTGGAAACAGGTGTTTAGGTATTTCACAGCTTTACGCGTGTCATCCTCTGTTTCAATGCCATCACCATGCCGGAGTGTCTGGATATGCTGTTTCGAGCCACTTACTGATTCAACGCAAGACCGGAACGTCCTAGCATTTTCTGTCAACGTCGGTACATAGGGTTTGTTCTACTTTCGAATTCACTGAACGCTTCACGCATAGCCCTCCTTACGCTCACACTTTGGACATCGTTTAGCTTCTGTTTGTCTCGGAGGTTTTGGCTGCGTTTAAACTTTGGGTGAAGCTCTCTTTGCTTTCGCAACAGTTTCCTAACGTTGTTGTTGTAGTATACCACGGTGGGTTTTTTTTCCCATCCCTCACAGTTCGACACTCGGCACGTACCTGTCTAAAAACGCATTTTTACCATTGCCTTGCACTTTCTCCATGAACACTCAACATTGTCAGTGTCGGAACAGGCATTTGCCTTTTCATCTGTCGGGTCGTCTGCAAATCTGCCTTCTATTACTCTTGCTAGCCAAAACAGATAGATACACCGTCCTCCCTGCAACGGCCTTATGATCACTGCGTCCCTGTTCTGCACATACAGAGTCGAAACACGTTCGGGTCTGTTTGTCATCCGTAGGTCCACGATGTTATCTCCACGAGTCGGTTCTCTGTTCATTTTGCTCGAGGTGATTTTCGGACAGTGCACTCAGTATAATGTCACTCGATGCTCTCTGTCCCCCTACCACCCGTCCTGAACATCATCTGAGTGTCCCAGTCTATATCGGGTAAATTGAAATCTCCACCTAAGACCCTAACATGCTGAGGAAAATGTATGTGAAATGTGTTTCCAAAATCCGTCTCTCCGTTGTTCTGCCACTAATGCTGCTGCGTCGGGAGGTCGGTCAAAGGAGCCAATTATTATTAAACCTAGCTCGGTTGTTGGGTGTAACCTCCACCCACAATATTTCACAGGAACCATCCACCTCTACTTCACTACAGGATCAAAACTACTACTCAAACAGCGACGAACACACCACCACCGGTTGCATGCAATCGAGCCTTTCTAAAACACCGTCTGTACCTTTGTGACAATTTCGGCAGAATTTATCCCTGGCGTCAGCCAGCTTTCTGTACCTTATCACGATTGCAGAGCTTCGGTGCTTTCTCTGTCAGCGCTTGCGGTTCCGGTACTGTACCAACGCAGCTTCGACAGTTGACAATTAACAAACGATACCGATTGCTGCTTGGTCCCCGCACCCGTTGAGGCTGCTGTTGCCCCCTTTCTGTACTTGCCCAAGGCCATCTAACCTAACAAAACCGCCCAGCCCACGCCACACAACCCCTGCTACCCGTGTAGCCGCTTGTTGCGTGTAGTGCTCTCCACCTAAGACTATAACATGCCTTCGACATTCGCAGTGTACAACACCTTAGGTTAGGGTTGGCGTCGCTTGGGTTAGGTTAGGTTACGTTAGGTGGACGTGGGTTAGGTTAAGGGTTAAAGTTAGGTTAGGCGTCAAAGTTAGGTTAAGCGTTCGGACGTGAGGCGTCAGGTGGCCGCACCTACCTTACGGCCGGACATCTTAGGTTAGGCTAAGGGCGCCGAGGTCACGTTACGTTCACCTTCGGGCGCCACACGTAGCTGTCACAGGTAGGTAGTAGTTCGGTCGGTCGGTCGTCGGCAAGCCGCAAAAAACTACAGACGACGTCGACAACAAGACCGAGCAGGAGGCAGATATATACCGAGCGCCAAAGAGACCGACCACACACACACACACACACACACACACAAAACAACAAACACCACCCACCGGCCAAAGGGGCACCAAAAAAACCCACAAAGCCGAGCACCACACGTCGCGACCAGAGGCAACCCGCAACCGCAACGGCGCTTTCCGCACCGGGCCGGATGCACGTACGACAACACCGCTACCCGTACACAAGGCCTCCCATTGCACACAGCCGCTCTGTGTTCAACATCATCAATGGCGCGCCCGCGGCTCGTCGCGGTCGCAGCCATGACGCCGCCGCCACTTTTGCACCAACACATTCACGCACCGCAAAACAGCTCGCCGACCCACCGACACAGCACAGCCGACAAACAAAAACAACCGCGGCGGCGGCAACAAAACAAAACAAACACCTCGCACCAAGCGTCCGACAGAAAACAAACGGACAGGCACACAGGCCTCTGCTAACGACCACGACACAGCGGCACGCTGCCCCTTTCCCGCCACTCTCGATTCACAGCGCACGCGACCCCGTCGTCGACGACGACACGCGACGGGCTCGCTTCCCGCAACCTACACCTTTCCGCCACTACGCACGGCTCCACCCGACGCCCGTCGCAACGGCACTACTGCACGCACTATCACCCCCGCCGCCGCCGCCGCCGCCGCCGCCTCCTCCTCTCTCCCCCTTCCCGTACACAACAACACAGCCAAAAACACACTCACGACCCAAACATAACAACATGGCACGTGCATCGGCGCACACCCCCAACCAGTCACCGTCGACACAACCACACGCAAGGCACGGAAAAACCGGCGTCCTTCCACGTTGCCATCAAAGCAGCACAAACAACCACACAGGAGGAACCACCAACAACTGCCGGCCGGCCGGCAACCACCAAACGCACATTCCCGCTCGCCACCACACACCTCTCGGCAGCCGTTTCGCAAAGACATGACATGACATGACGCGACATCATCGCATCACGGGCGACGCACGCACACCGACCCACTTTCCCGCCCGTCTCTCTCTCTCTTTTTCTTCCGACGCCTTCGGCCGAGCACACACGTACGTGGCACAACGCCCAACACAGTCACACACAGTCGACAGGCGCACGCCCAGGCACGCAACGACGCAGCGCAGCAAAGGCGCCCGCGACACATACCTCCTCTCCCGTCTCGCCGCCGACCGCCAGCCAGCCACTCGCAATGTGCACTGGCCAACCGGACACACGTCCACCGCGCCGCCTCCGACCACCCGCCAGGGGGCGCTCACGTCCGCGACAACAGCGCGGCCCGCCGCCGGGCGGGCCCAGCCCGGCCCAGGCGGCGCGCGCTGCTCTGCACTCGGCGCGCCGCGCCACACATCCTGCTGCAGACCGGGCTCGTCTCTCTGTACGCGTCTGCGTCTGCCCGCATCTCATCTTCCTGCGCATCAACACAAACGAGGCCACGTGAGCAAACCCCCGTCACAACGCCACATCACGCACTGCCTTGTCGACCGCCTAAATAAATGCACTCACCCACCAGCCATCCGCTTCGTCCTCTTCTTGCTTACTCGTTGTTCGTCGTTGTTGCTGCTGCACCAGCACCAGCACCAGCACCGGCGGCGGCGGCGGCGGCGGCGGCGGCGGCGGCGGCGGCGGCGGCGGCGGCAGCGGCAGCGGCAGCGCACACAGCCCCCAGCCGGCCGCATCCGAGGGGGCCCCGCCGCCAGCGTCGCCTCCTTGGGCACAGGTGCGGTGCTGTGGCCGCCCATCCAACCGCATTTGCTGGCCGTCCCAGCCGCCAGGCAGGCGTTCCCACTGCCGCGCACCGCCTCTGCTGCAGAAGACGAACAAACGAAACGTACAAACATACACGCACCCGAAGCGTGGCCACACACGGACGGGACCGACAGGCTCCAAGGCGACCAAACGATGGAAAAACAAACACAAAAACAAAAGACACGCGAGCGAGCGAGCAAGCACGCAGTCGCCTCGCCTCTGTCCTCCCGCCCCCGCCCTTCTCCCCACCACATGCCCACAAACACCACCGCCTGCCCGCATCTCCACATTCGCCCCCTCCATTTGTTCCCTTGCGTTCGTTCCTTCCTTCCTTCCATGTGTCTGCGTGCGCGGCGCCTCTCCAACATCCGCCGTCCGTCCGTCCCGTTTTCGCCGTACCACACGCCACCGTCGGCGCCGCCTCGCCTCCTCCCAGTCCACCACCGCCGCCGCCCCTGTCCGCCCCGCACACCACCATACACCGCTGCTTGTCCCGGCCGTTGCCACCAAAGGCGCCAGCCGCAAACCGCGCCAAACGCCGCAGCGCGCGTGCGTCCTTCCTTCTTGCTTGCTTCTCCGTGCCGACGCTGCCTCTATTCCCGCACCCATTCGGCCGACAAGCACTGGCGTCGACGACACAGCCGTTGGGCTCCGGCACTGCGCGTACCGGAGTTACACGCGCACCCCCCCTCGCGAACGCACGACTCATTCTCTTTGTTGTTTCTCCTCTTTCTTACGTCTTCGTTTCTTGTTTGTTTGTTTGTTTGTTTTTTTTTTTTTCCTCCCACCGCCGCATGTGACACAATGGCCTCCCTCCCCCTTTCGTTCGTTGTCGCCGCTTTGTTTCTCTTTCTCATTGGTGCACGTCCGACGCGCTCCATTTCCACCACACCACGGCCATCGGCCTCCTCAACGGGCAGGCGCAGTGTGCCATTCTCCGGCGCACAAGCACACCGCGCGGCTCGCTCTCCTCGCCCCCACGCCACGCCACGCCACGCAGCACAAATGATGCTGTCTCGCAACACGACACACGGTGCGCACACCCCCGACCACGCGGCTCTTAAAAGGCATGGCACCGGCGACATGCGCCGCCCCGGCCCGCATCCGTCGTCTCACGTTCACTGCCGGCCGCGTCTGAGGCTACAACCGCACCACAACAACGGTCCCCTCCCGGCAACACATTTGTTGCACAAACACAACCGCCGAGCGCAGCGCGAGCCACCCACACGCGCCCTCCCCGTCTTTAAAAGCCTCCGCGTCTCCTTTCTCCTTTCGCGCCCCTCCCATCTCCCGAATATGCCAGCAGCGGTGCCACTACCGCGAAACGGACACGCCTTCCGGGCCACATGCAAGGGCACGCCCACCACCAACTACTGCCATATTCGCGGACGCAGTTAGGCAACACGCAACGCACTCTCCACCTACTTTCTCTCTCTCGTCCATTCTCTTTAAAACACACGAACCAACCAACCACGGCTAACACACTTTTTCGCGACACCTTTGACTGCGTTATCTTGACCGTGACGGCAGCTATCGACCTTCCAATTCCCCACTAAACACACACACACCCCTACATACACACCCTTCGCTACACCGGACAACAACAGCGTACACAACAGGAGGGCACACGAAACGGCAGGCAAGGGCAACGCATTCTCATAGATTCCTCCTCCGAGCCATGTCGGCGAACGTTTCATCCGGGAAGGCAATGCAATTCAGCCGTCACCACGGCCGACACCTGCAGCCGCGCCGTAAACGCCTTTCAGTGCGGCTGCAATGCACGGGAACGTTCCGTTGCTATAGACAGCGCCTCTCCGTTTTTCCCTGCTTCGTTTTCCGGTGATTGCTTCTCCATTTTGTTTGTTTTATTACTTTCCGTTCCCCTCCTCCACCATTGTTTCCGTCCCCAACAGTTTTGCTCATTCCACACGTTCTGCCCAGACACGACACTCGACCGATCAAAGGTCAGCCTTTCGTCACCGTTCGCGGCGCCGACGGTGCCACAGTGCGACTGGTGTGAACACCGACACGTTGCCATGACGCCGGTGTACCGCGCCGATATTGACAGTTACTCAGAGCCGCCGGATCGGATCACATCACCGACACACCTGCCATTTCACACCGGGGGACACAGACCAACGAAACGCGTGTACGCCCATAACAACAAACAACGACCGTCGTCGTCTAGCCTCACGCTTACTGTACTCAACCGAACACACGTGCACCGTGAATGACGTGCGTGCGCACAACAGTCCAATCAATCATCAGTCAAACTGCAGAAACGGCTATCATCAAATCAAGGGCCAAATAGGTACACCACCGTGCGTGTCGCCTACCCCACCCGCCCGTACATTTCTTGGCGACTTCGTAATGGATGATAGTACGACACGTCCATTTAAAACGTCACCAACACACACACACCAACGCGCCGTACAGCAAAGGGAATAGTCGACGGCAACACAACATTTCACCCTCGCCATCATGTATGATGTGACAACAGACGGCCGTAACGGTGACATCCAACAATCAATCAATCGCGAGGACTTTCAATTGCAGTCACGTGACTAACCGGGCAGACGGAGACAAAGACATGAATCAGCGCCACAGACAGCACCAACACCTCCTATCGATCTATCTGTGTGTCGACAAACAACCACGCCAAGACTCGTGCACGCATTCCACGTCACACCGGCGGCAACCAAACCCTCGCGGCCGTACCCCAGTAACCACAACCACAACCACATTCGAGACCACACCACCACGGCACAGCAGCACCACCAGCTGCCTCGCAACCAACCAAACCGGGTAGCTATGCCGCCCCTCTCACTCACTCACTCACTCACTCACTCACACACACACAAACAATTCCGCTCTTCCCGCAAAGGCAATTTGGTGGCCCTGAAAAGGGCCGTTTTGCCGCTCTCGCAACGGAGGGAGCTTCCTTCCTTCCTTCCTTCCTTCCTTCCTTCCAAGAGCCGAAGTAACAACCTCCTCCTTACTTGGAGCTCGTGTACTTGGTCACCGCCTTCGTGCCCTCGCTCACGGCGTGCTTGGCCAGCTCGCCAGGCAGCAAGAGCCGCACAGCCGTCTGGATCTCGCGGGACGTGATGGTCGAGCGCTTGTTGTAGTGCGCCAGGCGAGACGCCTCGGCCGCAATGCGCTCGAAAATGTCGTTCACGAAGCTGTTCATGATGCTCATCGCCTTCGACGAGATGCCCGTGTCGGGGTGCACCTGCTTCAGCACCTTGTAGATGTAGATGGCATAGCTCTCCTTCCTCTTGCGCTTCTTCTTCTTGTCGCCCTTCGAAATGTTCTTCTGCGCCTTGCCGGCCTTCTTGGCGGCCTTCCCGCTAGTCTTGGGCGGCATCTCGAACGTACAACAACAGGCAGCAAGCGCTCCGCTCTAGTCAGCGTCTCCCCACACAGTGGCACCCGCCGCTACCGCAACACCGCACCTTTACCAGCTCGCCCTGTTGCGGCCGCCGACCAATGGGGCGCGCGCGCAACCGGCCGCCGCACCCGAGCCCATAAAGGGACCCCCACCCCGCCGCCGCCGGCACACGCACGCACTCCGCTGCTCGACTCGCTGCGGCTCGCACCGTTACGGTTACGTGTTTAGCGCTTACGCCACTAGCCAAACGCCATGTCCGGACGCGGAAAGGGAGGCAAAGTCAAGGGCAAGTCAAAGTCCCGCTCAAGCAGGGCTGGGCTCCAGTTCCCGGTCGGCAGAATCCACCGCCTCCTGCGCAAGGGAAACTACGCCGAGCGCGTCGGCGCCGGGGCGCCCGTCTACCTCGCCGCCGTCATGGAGTACCTCGCGGCTGAGGTGCTCGAGCTGGCCGGAAACGCGGCCCGCGACAACAAGAAGACGCGCATCATCCCGCGCCACCTGCAGCTCGCCATCCGCAACGACGAGGAGCTCAACAAGCTCTTGTCGGGCGTCACCATCGCACAGGGTGGTGTCCTGCCCAACATCCAGGCCGTCCTGCTGCCAAAGAAGACCGAGAAGAAGGCCTAAACAGGGACCGCGGCGCTGCGCTTGCGTGCTCCCTGCACGCAAACGCAAACGCGCCTTTGCCTTGCCGGCTCGCCTCACAACAATCGGCCCTTTTCAGGGCCACCACACAAACCTACGTCCAAAGCAAAGTTTCCGTCGTCCTCGCCGCACTTTACAACAACGTCCACAGCGCCGGCGCACGTCCGCCATCTTGTCCACAGCCCGTGTGGCCGAACACACACACATTTTTTCTGCACCCCTCCACGCACGCACAGTCGCGTTCCAAACAACGACAACGACATCAATACACCAATAATGTGATGTGATCATTGTTAATATGTTCATAATTAAAAGAGCGCGTAACGGCCCGACGACGGACGACACGCGGGCCGCCGCGCGCGCTCTCCAAACACACAGGCACAGGACAAACCAAACCAAACCAAACAGCTGATCCGATCGATGATCCGGCCCGCGCCACAAACAAACCACGCACACACCGGACTCAGCCGCGCCCTCCCGCATCCATCATCACACACGTCACGTCGAAACTCCAAACGGAACGCACGCACGCAAAGCAACAGAGGCGCACAACAACAACAACAACAACAACAAACACACACACACAGAGGCAGGCAGGCAACACAGACCCTTTCGCACTTTTCAATTTCCGAACAGTGTGGTGGCCCTGAAAAGGGCCGTTTTTCGTCTCTCCCACCAAGCACGGGCAACGGCACGGCCGCGGGAAGGCCACAGCACAGCACACCGGCTGCCTGCCTAACCGCCGAAACCGTACAGGGTGCGCCCCTGCCTCTTCAGGGCGTACACCACGTCCATGGCCGTCACAGTCTTGCGCTTGGCGTGCTCAGTGTACGTCACCGCGTCGCGGATCACGTTCTCCAGGAACACCTTCAGCACTCCGCGGGTCTCCTCGTAGATCAGACCAGAGATGCGCTTCACGCCGCCCCTGCGAGCCAGGCGGCGGATGGCGGGCTTCGTGATGCCCTGGATGTTGTCGCGCAACACCTTGCGGTGCCGCTTGGCGCCACCCTTGCCCAGCCCCTTTCCTCCCTTGCCGCGGCCTGTCATTCTTCCTCCTCCTCAAGCAACAAAAAAAGCACAAGCGGCAGCTCCTCACCCGGCGCTAGCGAGTCGGCTACGGTGCGCCGTGAGCTTTTTTTTTTTTTTTTTTTTTTTTTTTTTTTTTTTTTTTTTTTTTTTTTTTTTTTTTTTACTGTTTCATTCCCACACCTGAGAGGTGGTGGGCGGGCTACTGCAGAGCTACCAGCTCTATTTAGCCTTAGCTTATGTAATTCTGTTGGGGCTCTGTTTATTTTTTGGTCTGGGGTAAGTGGAGGGATTTTTTTCTCCCAGTTGGGAATTTATTTGCAGGAACTTTTGGGGACAGCTCCGGTATTCACCTTACAGCCTAAGGAAAACCTGCAAAACCCGGCTGGAGCTGCTGGTTGTTTGCAACCTTCTGCCTTCATTTGGTTGAACCTATCTAGGTTTCCATTGCTTGATATACTCGTACTCCCTCGAGTATGGAGGTCGTCTCAGTGGCACGGCCGGCGTTGTGCTGGGGCCACGTTCTTGTGCGTCGCCTAGTATTCGTCTTATTCCGAGGTCTTCTACCTTTGGAGAGGGAGGTCTCGGAATGAGAGGTTTGCTGCTCGTTGTGATCTTATGCAACTTCCATGGAGACCTAGTGGGCTCCATAGCTGCCATTTCGGTTTGCGTGCCGATGGACTCCGCATCCGCCGTCTCGGTTTGGGCGCCTCGATGGCGCTTGTACCGCTTGGACGACGTCTGGGTGCCCTCTTCGACACGCACGCAGATTTCCGCGGGGATGGTTGATGCGCCGTCTGTGGTCTGGCTGGCGCGGTTGATCACCATTTTCTTCTTGGTGGTGTCCTCTGTTTGTGTGGCCGCGGATGCGCTGCTATGCGTCGTCGGCCTCTCGGTGTTATCTTCCGTTTGCGTGGCCGCGGACGCGCTGCTATGTGCCGTCGGCACGTCACGTTGCGAGTGGAGAGCCCATGCTTCCCTTAGCAGGAGGCAGGCAGCTTCCATCTCCGCGTGGAGGGCCATCCTGAAGCGTGACTCTGCTTCCTCCATCCACGCGTCGATGTTGCTCTCTCCGCTGCTACGTGCGGATAGGCGTCCCTCCTGCTCGCGCGAAGGGCCCCCCCGTCCACCTCTGCCACTGGTGGGTGGAGGGGCCGGCCGAGCGTTGTGGCGGGGCGCTGCTGCTTTGTTCGTCAGCTCTTGGGCTTCAGCGCTGGCGCGCTTCCGCCTCCTTCTCCTCCTACGTTTCTTCGTGGCCGTCGGCTTCTCGTTGCGGCAGTCTTCTGTGTGGACGGTAAATGCCCGGCATCCTCGCCAGCTGGCAACATGGTCGCCGCCACAGCGTGCACATGTTGGCTTGTCGTCTCTACACAAAGTGCACTCGCGGGTGTCGTGACCGCCACCGCATTTGGCACACTTTGCATCGAAGCGGCAGTGCTTTGCCACGTGACCCTCCCTCTGACACTTGAAACACTGAGGTTTCGTGTCGAGGTCAGGCGGAAGTGGCTCGATCGTTACGTCGAAACCTGCCAGGGTTGTTAACCCGCAGATTCCGACGTCTTTGCTGCCTTCTTGGCTGGAGTCAACTTGATGTGACTCGACAGCTAGGATGAACAGTGGCGGCCTCTCCTTGTTCGTCCTGTTGTGCAGCTTAACTATGGCATCATAGTTATGGTGCAACAGGGCTTTACGCACCGCGTCGGTCGTCATGACCCATGGTAGCCCCCTTAGTAGGACTTTCCGCAGCGGTTTCTTCTTGTATGTAGTGGTTGGCTCCGTGAGGTACGGTTTCAGCCTATCGCAGAGAATCTTTCGATCCTCCTGCGATCGTGGCTGGATGGACAGTGCGGCGTCATTGTCCAGCATTTGCACTTTTGGTTGGTAGCGCAGCTCCATTGCCACCTCGTCGTATGTCTCCACCCAGTCTCGACCCGTGTAGCGTATGCACACAGGGAGAACTTGGGCGGTGGGTCGACAAGATGATGGTGCTACCAACTCTTCTTCTGCGCGGGTAGACGGTGCTACGGAGCAGCTGCGTCGGTCTGAAGAGACGCTGCGCTCGCTGCCGTCCGACCGGAGAAAGTCTGCGCGAGTTAGCATCTTAGCGGGTGAGTTGCGCTTCCCGCGTTTCCCTTTACCCATGGCGAGTGCGGCGTCTCTTCACGACAATTTGCTTTGGAGCAACACGACAATATTGCCGAGACGCGCGCACTCACCACAGAACCGCCCTCTCTTACTCTTCACGCGGCAGTTGCAGAGCGCCCGACAACACGCACCCGCTCGCCACCGCTGACTAACTCGGAATGCGCCGTGAGCGCGCGCCGCCCCCCTATATAGACTCTGGCCCGCCCTCCCCCCACCACGCGCACCGAGGGCATATAAGCGCAGCACGGGCCCGCGCGGGCCCGTTGTCAAGGCAGCACCGGACGCTTCGCTACCGCACGCACCGCTAACCGCTATGGCCCGCACAAAGCAAACGGCCCGCAAGTCCACCGGCGGAAAGGCGCCGCGCAAACAGCTCGCCACCAAGGCGGCGAGGAAGAGCGCGCCCGCCACCGGCGGCGTCAAGAAGCCCCACCGCTACAGGCCGGGCACCGTCGCCCTGCGAGAAATCAGGCGCTACCAGAAGAGCACAGAGCTGCTCATCCGCAAGCTGCCGTTCCAGCGCCTAGTGCGCGAAATCGCCCAGGACTTCAAGACCGACCTGCGCTTCCAGAGCTCCGCAGTCATGGCCCTGCAGGAGGCCAGCGAGGCCTACCTCGTCGGCCTCTTCGAAGACACCAACCTGTGCGCAATCCACGCCAAGCGCGTCACCATCATGCCCAAGGACATCCAGCTCGCGCGCCGCATCCGCGGCGAGCGCGCCTAAACCGCTTAGCCGCGGCACGGCACCGCACGCGCGCAACACAAAAAAAACGGCCCTTTTCAGGGCCACTAACATCTCTCCGTCGCGAGCAAAACTTTTGTCGGTCTTGCCGCCCAGCCTCTCTCTCTAGCCCCGTTAAAACAACCACCACAATTCCCCACCCTCCCTCCCGTACACAGCCGCTCTCGCCAACAATCACAATCGACGTCATCCCACCCCACCCCTTCAAATACACACAAACAAACAGCCGGACGACGTCACCACGGGTGGCTGGCCGCCGCCGTCTCCGAGGCGCCACCGCGCCTTCCCAATTCCCGCCGGCCACTTCCACGTCTCAACGTCCCCGTCCCCCTTTCACACAGAGAGGACACACACATAACAAACAAGACGCGCCATCCGCAAAGCAAGCAAACAAACAGAGTCTCCAGAAACATGAGAAACCAACCGTCGGCCGCCGCACAAAATACAAAACACAAAACAAAACGGCCACAACCGCTCCGCTACCGCGCGCCGCCGCCTACCGCCACCGGCCCCACAATCCAACCACCACGGCACGCACACAGTACCCACAAGGGTCATACAGAAACGCCACACAAACACCAACCAACCCCACACACACACACACACACACACACCCCGGCGCATGCACGCACGGCCACCCAAACAAGACAACACAACGCGCCAAGCACGACAATCAACGCCTTCCCGACGTCCTCTGATGGCCCTGAGAAGGGCCGTTTTGGGCCGCGCGCAGCCGTGCCATCGCGCGCCACTAGACGACGCGGGGGAGGGGGGTGGGGGACGACGGGGTCAAGCGCCAGCCCTTCCCTTCCTTCCCCTTTCCTTTCTTTACTTTAACTTCACTTCTTCTTCTTGGGCGAAGCCTTCGCCTTAGACGGCGTCGTCGCCTTCTTCGGGCGCGGCGCCTTCGGCTTCTTCGTCGGAACCTTCGCGGCCTTCTTCGCCTTCGACGGCGACTTGGCCTTGGCCGGCTTGGCCGCAGCCGCCTTCTTCGCACCCGCGGGAGCCGCCGACGCCGCAGACGCCTTCTTGGCGGCGCCCGCCTTCCGACCGGTCGCCGCCTTCACGCCACCAGCCTTCTTTGCGCCGGCCGCACGGGCGCCCTTCTTCTCCTTGCTGGCCGGAGCGGCGCGCTTCTTCTTCGCACCGCCGGCACGGGCCTTGCCGCCCTCGGCCGCCCCGCCGCCGGCGCCGGCAAGCTTGAAAGAGCCGGACGCGCCCTTCCCCTTCGTCTGCACCAGCTCGCCAGCCACGACGGCCGACTTGAGGTACTTCTTGATAAAGGGCGCCAGCTTCTCCGCGTCCAGCTTGTAGTGCGCGGCAATGTACTTCTTGATCGCCTGCAGCGACGAGCCGCCGCGCTCCTTCAGACTCTTGATGGCGGCCGTCACCATCTCAGAGGTGCGCGGGTGCGCAGGCTTGGCGCGCGGCTTCTTCGCAGACGCCGCAGACTTGGCCTTCTTCGTCGTGCCGGTGGCGGCGGGTGCCGCAGCAGTCTCGTTCGTAGCCGCCTGATCTGCCATTATTTCGACGACGCGCGTACACACACGAGAGCGAGAGCGAGAGCGGCAGGCGGCAAGCACGGCGGCAGAGAATAGCCGCCGCGCCGCCAGGCCCAGCCAGTGTCGCGGGCGGGCGCGGACGGCCGAGAGAGCGGCCGCCACTCTGCGCGCCGCCGCGCCGCGCCTCCCGCGCTTGCTACCGCCCAACGTCCGACAGCCTGTGCGGACCAGCCCCAAACCTGCGCCGCAACCACCCGCGCCGTTCAAACCACCGAGGATGGGGCTACACACGGCCACACCACAGTCGCCAACCAGTCGCCACGGCAGCGCCGCAAACCACGGCCAAACTGCAGCTACCGCGCGCTACAGCCTGGCTCGGCCCGCCGAGAATCGCCGCCCCCGCCCACATGCCGCCCCCACAGCCCCAGCCGACGACCCGCCACAATGGCCAAACCTTCGGCAAAAGTGCCACACCGTCGCCGCGCCAGCCCGGCCAGCGCGGCCGCCGCCACAGCCACACAAGCGGAGGCGTGCGGCGATGCCGGCCGTGCAAACGCACCTCCGCCGCCCCATCGCCCTCCCACCGTTTCCCGATCGGCCCGCAGCCGTCGGGCCACCTCGCCCGCCAACATTCGCGCCCCTTTCTCACAAAATTGCCCGCCGCAAACAAAACGGGCGCCGCCTGCGCAACATCGGCACCGGCCAACCGAGCGCCGCCGCCCCTCGCCGCTTACGCGAGGGGGGCTGACCGCCGTCCGCAACTACAGACACACCGAATCTGCCTCCAAGCACACACGACAGCCGACCTCCTACATTTATACGCCGCAAGCCACCCAACGGTGTGTGGCGGAGGGCACTTTTTACGTTACGTGCCACTGTCGTCATTGCCTCCCTTTGCCGTTCCAGTCGCGTATGGTTCGCGGGAACAACGACTGTCTGAAAGCCTCCGTGCGCGCTCGAATCTCTCTACTTTTACTACATTCGGGATCTCCTCGGGAGGTATATACGTACGGGGAAGCAATATATTCGATACCTCATCCGGAAACGCACCCTCTCGAAAACCTGGCGAGCAAGCTACACCGCGATGCAGAGAGCGCCTCCCTTGCAGAGTCTGCCACTTAACTATCACGGTTACCACATAACCCTGTGACGAAACGTTGGACCTTTCTCTATCTCCTCCGTCAACCCGACCTGCTACGCATCCCACACTGGTGGGCAACACTCACGTATGGGTCGGTCGAACGCGTGTTTTTGTAAGCCACCTCCTTTGTTGATGGACTACATTTTTGCTAAGCATTCTCCCAGTGCATCTCAACCTGGTACCCGCCTTACCAACAATTACTTTTATCTGATCATCATTCCACTTCCAAATCATTCCGCACGCATACTCCCAGATACATATTTTACAGACGTCACAGCTACCAGTGTTTGTCCCGCTATCATATAATCAATCATACAATAAACGATCCTTCTTTCTGTATATTCGCAATACATCACATTTGTCTATGTTAAGGGGACAGTTGCCACTCCCTGCACCGGGTGCCTATCCGCTGCCGATCGTCCTGCAACCTCTCTGTATACTACATACAGCACATCATCCGCGAAACGACGCATGGAACGTCCGGCACTATCTACTAGCTCATTTATATGATATGAATTGTGAAAAGCAATGGTCCCATAACACTCCCCCGTGGCACGCCAGGGGTTACTTTAACGTCTGTAGACGTCTGTCTCTCCATTGATAACAACATGCTGTGTTCCGTCTGCTAACATCTCGTCAATCCAGCCACACAGTTGGTCTGATATTCTGTAGACTCTTACGTCGTTTATCAGGCGACGGTGCGGAGCTGTATCGAACGCCTTCCGGACGTCAACGACAATGGCATCCACCTGGGAGCCTGTATCTCATATTTTCTGGGTCTCATGCGCAAATAAAGCGAGCTGGGGGTCTCACACACGATCGCTGTTTCCGGAATCCAACATGGATTCCTACATAGTAGACTCTGGAGTTTCCACAAACGACATGATACTCGAGCAAACAACATGTTCTACAACACATCGACGTCAGAGATATGGGTCTATGGTTTTTGCGCATCTGCTCGACGACTGGGACTACCTGTGCTCTTTTCCAATCATTTGGAACCCTCCCTTCCTCTCCAGAGACTTGCGGTACACGGCTGTTAGAAGGGGGGCAGGTTGTTTCGCGTACCCTGTGTAGGAATCGCGAATTGGTAATCCCGTCGGGTCCGGCGGACTTTCCCATTCCTCCTTGGACACTTATTTCGATGTCAGCCGGTTTCTCGTTCGTGCGAGCATTTAGAGACGGAACTGCAGTGCGGTCCGTCCTCTGTGAAACAGCTTTGGAAACAGGTGTTTAGGTATTTCACAGCTTTACGCGTGTCATCCTCTGTTTCAATGCCATCACCATGCCGGAGTGTCTGGATATGCTGTTTCGAGCCACTTACTGATTCAACGCAAGACCGGAACGTCCTAGCATTTTCTGTCAACGTCGGTACATAGGGTTTGTTCTACTTTCGAATTCACTGAACGCTTCACGCATAGCCCTCCTTACGCTCACACTTTGGACATCGTTTAGCTTCTGTTTGTCTCGGAGGTTTTGGCTGCGTTTAAACTTTGGGTGAAGCTCTCTTTGCTTTCGCAACAGTTTCCTAACGTTGTTGTTGTAGTATACCACGGTGGGTTTTTTTTCCCATCCCTCACAGTTCGACACTCGGCACGTACCTGTCTAAAAACGCATTTTTACCATTGCCTTGCACTTTCTCCATGAACACTCAACATTGTCAGTGTCGGAACAGGCATTTGCCTTTTCATCTGTCGGGTCGTCTGCAAATCTGCCTTCTATTACTCTTGCTAGCCAAAACAGATAGATACACCGTCCTCCCTGCAACGGCCTTATGATCACTGCGTCCCTGTTCTGCACATACAGAGTCGAAACACGTTCGGGTCTGTTTGTCATCCGTAGGTCCACGATGTTATCTCCACGAGTCGGTTCTCTGTTCATTTTGCTCGAGGTGATTTTCGGACAGTGCACTCAGTATAATGTCACTCGATGCTCTCTGTCCCCCTACCACCCGTCCTGAACATCATCTGAGTGTCCCAGTCTATATCGGGTAAATTGAAATCTCCACCTAAGACCCTAACATGCTGAGGAAAATGTATGTGAAATGTGTTTCCAAAATCCGTCTCTCCGTTGTTCTGCCACTAATGCTGCTGCGTCGGGAGGTCGGTCAAAGGAGCCAATTATTATTAAACCTAGCTCGGTTGTTGGGTGTAACCTCCACCCACAATATTTCACAGGAACCATCCACCTCTACTTCACTACAGGATCAAAACTACTACTCAAACAGCGACGAACACACCACCACCGGTTGCATGCAATCGAGCCTTTCTAAAACACCGTCTGTACCTTTGTGACAATTTCGGCAGAATTTATCCCTGGCGTCAGCCAGCTTTCTGTACCTTATCACGATTGCAGAGCTTCGGTGCTTTCTCTGTCAGCGCTTGCGGTTCCGGTACTGTACCAACGCAGCTTCGACAGTTGACAATTAACAAACGATACCGATTGCTGCTTGGTCCCCGCACCCGTTGAGGCTGCTGTTGCCCCCTTTCTGTACTTGCCCAAGGCCATCTAACCTAACAAAACCGCCCAGCCCACGCCACACAACCCCTGCTACCCGTGTAGCCGCTTGTTGCGTGTAGTGCTCTCCACCTAAGACTATAACATGCCTTCGACATTCGCAGTGTACAACACCTTAGGTTAGGGTTGGCGTCGCTTGGGTTAGGTTAGGTTACGTTAGGTGGACGTGGGTTAGGTTAAGGGTTAAAGTTAGGTTAGGCGTCAAAGTTAGGTTAAGCGTTCGGACGTGAGGCGTCAGGTGGCCGCACCTACCTTACGGCCGGACATCTTAGGTTAGGCTAAGGGCGCCGAGGTCACGTTACGTTCACCTTCGGGCGCCACACGTAGCTGTCACAGGTAGGTAGTAGTTCGGTCGGTCGGTCGTCGGCAAGCCGCAAAAAACTACAGACGACGTCGACAACAAGACCGAGCAGGAGGCAGATATATACCGAGCGCCAAAGAGACCGACCACACACACACACACACACACACACACAAAACAACAAACACCACCCACCGGCCAAAGGGGCACCAAAAAAACCCACAAAGCCGAGCACCACACGTCGCGACCAGAGGCAACCCGCAACCGCAACGGCGCTTTCCGCACCGGGCCGGATGCACGTACGACAACACCGCTACCCGTACACAAGGCCTCCCATTGCACACAGCCGCTCTGTGTTCAACATCATCAATGGCGCGCCCGCGGCTCGTCGCGGTCGCAGCCATGACGCCGCCGCCACTTTTGCACCAACACATTCACGCACCGCAAAACAGCTCGCCGACCCACCGACACAGCACAGCCGACAAACAAAAACAACCGCGGCGGCGGCAACAAAACAAAACAAACACCTCGCACCAAGCGTCCGACAGAAAACAAACGGACAGGCACACAGGCCTCTGCTAACGACCACGACACAGCGGCACGCTGCCCCTTTCCCGCCACTCTCGATTCACAGCGCACGCGACCCCGTCGTCGACGACGACACGCGACGGGCTCGCTTCCCGCAACCTACACCTTTCCGCCACTACGCACGGCTCCACCCGACGCCCGTCGCAACGGCACTACTGCACGCACTATCACCCCCGCCGCCGCCGCCGCCGCCGCCGCCTCCTCCTCTCTCCCCCTTCCCGTACACAACAACACAGCCAAAAACACACTCACGACCCAAACATAACAACATGGCACGTGCATCGGCGCACACCCCCAACCAGTCACCGTCGACACAACCACACGCAAGGCACGGAAAAACCGGCGTCCTTCCACGTTGCCATCAAAGCAGCACAAACAACCACACAGGAGGAACCACCAACAACTGCCGGCCGGCCGGCAACCACCAAACGCACATTCCCGCTCGCCACCACACACCTCTCGGCAGCCGTTTCGCAAAGACATGACATGACATGACGCGACATCATCGCATCACGGGCGACGCACGCACACCGACCCACTTTCCCGCCCGTCTCTCTCTCTCTTTTTCTTCCGACGCCTTCGGCCGAGCACACACGTACGTGGCACAACGCCCAACACAGTCACACACAGTCGACAGGCGCACGCCCAGGCACGCAACGACGCAGCGCAGCAAAGGCGCCCGCGACACATACCTCCTCTCCCGTCTCGCCGCCGACCGCCAGCCAGCCACTCGCAATGTGCACTGGCCAACCGGACACACGTCCACCGCGCCGCCTCCGACCACCCGCCAGGGGGCGCTCACGTCCGCGACAACAGCGCGGCCCGCCGCCGGGCGGGCCCAGCCCGGCCCAGGCGGCGCGCGCTGCTCTGCACTCGGCGCGCCGCGCCACACATCCTGCTGCAGACCGGGCTCGTCTCTCTGTACGCGTCTGCGTCTGCCCGCATCTCATCTTCCTGCGCATCAACACAAACGAGGCCACGTGAGCAAACCCCCGTCACAACGCCACATCACGCACTGCCTTGTCGACCGCCTAAATAAATGCACTCACCCACCAGCCATCCGCTTCGTCCTCTTCTTGCTTACTCGTTGTTCGTCGTTGTTGCTGCTGCACCAGCACCAGCACCAGCACCGGCGGCGGCGGCGGCGGCGGCGGCGGCGGCGGCGGCGGCGGCGGCGGCGGCAGCGGCAGCGGCAGCGCACACAGCCCCCAGCCGGCCGCATCCGAGGGGGCCCCGCCGCCAGCGTCGCCTCCTTGGGCACAGGTGCGGTGCTGTGGCCGCCCATCCAACCGCATTTGCTGGCCGTCCCAGCCGCCAGGCAGGCGTTCCCACTGCCGCGCACCGCCTCTGCTGCAGAAGACGAACAAACGAAACGTACAAACATACACGCACCCGAAGCGTGGCCACACACGGACGGGACCGACAGGCTCCAAGGCGACCAAACGATGGAAAAACAAACACAAAAACAAAAGACACGCGAGCGAGCGAGCAAGCACGCAGTCGCCTCGCCTCTGTCCTCCCGCCCCCGCCCTTCTCCCCACCACATGCCCACAAACACCACCGCCTGCCCGCATCTCCACATTCGCCCCCTCCATTTGTTCCCTTGCGTTCGTTCCTTCCTTCCTTCCATGTGTCTGCGTGCGCGGCGCCTCTCCAACATCCGCCGTCCGTCCGTCCCGTTTTCGCCGTACCACACGCCACCGTCGGCGCCGCCTCGCCTCCTCCCAGTCCACCACCGCCGCCGCCCCTGTCCGCCCCGCACACCACCATACACCGCTGCTTGTCCCGGCCGTTGCCACCAAAGGCGCCAGCCGCAAACCGCGCCAAACGCCGCAGCGCGCGTGCGTCCTTCCTTCTTGCTTGCTTCTCCGTGCCGACGCTGCCTCTATTCCCGCACCCATTCGGCCGACAAGCACTGGCGTCGACGACACAGCCGTTGGGCTCCGGCACTGCGCGTACCGGAGTTACACGCGCACCCCCCCTCGCGAACGCACGACTCATTCTCTTTGTTGTTTCTCCTCTTTCTTACGTCTTCGTTTCTTGTTTGTTTGTTTGTTTGTTTTTTTTTTTTTCCTCCCACCGCCGCATGTGACACAATGGCCTCCCTCCCCCTTTCGTTCGTTGTCGCCGCTTTGTTTCTCTTTCTCATTGGTGCACGTCCGACGCGCTCCATTTCCACCACACCACGGCCATCGGCCTCCTCAACGGGCAGGCGCAGTGTGCCATTCTCCGGCGCACAAGCACACCGCGCGGCTCGCTCTCCTCGCCCCCACGCCACGCCACGCCACGCAGCACAAATGATGCTGTCTCGCAACACGACACACGGTGCGCACACCCCCGACCACGCGGCTCTTAAAAGGCATGGCACCGGCGACATGCGCCGCCCCGGCCCGCATCCGTCGTCTCACGTTCACTGCCGGCCGCGTCTGAGGCTACAACCGCACCACAACAACGGTCCCCTCCCGGCAACACATTTGTTGCACAAACACAACCGCCGAGCGCAGCGCGAGCCACCCACACGCGCCCTCCCCGTCTTTAAAAGCCTCCGCGTCTCCTTTCTCCTTTCGCGCCCCTCCCATCTCCCGAATATGCCAGCAGCGGTGCCACTACCGCGAAACGGACACGCCTTCCGGGCCACATGCAAGGGCACGCCCACCACCAACTACTGCCATATTCGCGGACGCAGTTAGGCAACACGCAACGCACTCTCCACCTACTTTCTCTCTCTCGTCCATTCTCTTTAAAACACACGAACCAACCAACCACGGCTAACACACTTTTTCGCGACACCTTTGACTGCGTTATCTTGACCGTGACGGCAGCTATCGACCTTCCAATTCCCCACTAAACACACACACACCCCTACATACACACCCTTCGCTACACCGGACAACAACAGCGTACACAACAGGAGGGCACACGAAACGGCAGGCAAGGGCAACGCATTCTCATAGATTCCTCCTCCGAGCCATGTCGGCGAACGTTTCATCCGGGAAGGCAATGCAATTCAGCCGTCACCACGGCCGACACCTGCAGCCGCGCCGTAAACGCCTTTCAGTGCGGCTGCAATGCACGGGAACGTTCCGTTGCTATAGACAGCGCCTCTCCGTTTTTCCCTGCTTCGTTTTCCGGTGATTGCTTCTCCATTTTGTTTGTTTTATTACTTTCCGTTCCCCTCCTCCACCATTGTTTCCGTCCCCAACAGTTTTGCTCATTCCACACGTTCTGCCCAGACACGACACTCGACCGATCAAAGGTCAGCCTTTCGTCACCGTTCGCGGCGCCGACGGTGCCACAGTGCGACTGGTGTGAACACCGACACGTTGCCATGACGCCGGTGTACCGCGCCGATATTGACAGTTACTCAGAGCCGCCGGATCGGATCACATCACCGACACACCTGCCATTTCACACCGGGGGACACAGACCAACGAAACGCGTGTACGCCCATAACAACAAACAACGACCGTCGTCGTCTAGCCTCACGCTTACTGTACTCAACCGAACACACGTGCACCGTGAATGACGTGCGTGCGCACAACAGTCCAATCAATCATCAGTCAAACTGCAGAAACGGCTATCATCAAATCAAGGGCCAAATAGGTACACCACCGTGCGTGTCGCCTACCCCACCCGCCCGTACATTTCTTGGCGACTTCGTAATGGATGATAGTACGACACGTCCATTTAAAACGTCACCAACACACACACACCAACGCGCCGTACAGCAAAGGGAATAGTCGACGGCAACACAACATTTCACCCTCGCCATCATGTATGATGTGACAACAGACGGCCGTAACGGTGACATCCAACAATCAATCAATCGCGAGGACTTTCAATTGCAGTCACGTGACTAACCGGGCAGACGGAGACAAAGACATGAATCAGCGCCACAGACAGCACCAACACCTCCTATCGATCTATCTGTGTGTCGACAAACAACCACGCCAAGACTCGTGCACGCATTCCACGTCACACCGGCGGCAACCAAACCCTCGCGGCCGTACCCCAGTAACCACAACCACAACCACATTCGAGACCACACCACCACGGCACAGCAGCACCACCAGCTGCCTCGCAACCAACCAAACCGGGTAGCTATGCCGCCCCTCTCACTCACTCACTCACTCACTCACTCACACACACACAAACAATTCCGCTCTTCCCGCAAAGGCAATTTGGTGGCCCTGAAAAGGGCCGTTTTGCCGCTCTCGCAACGGAGGGAGCTTCCTTCCTTCCTTCCTTCCTTCCTTCCTTCCAAGAGCCGAAGTAACAACCTCCTCCTTACTTGGAGCTCGTGTACTTGGTCACCGCCTTCGTGCCCTCGCTCACGGCGTGCTTGGCCAGCTCGCCAGGCAGCAAGAGCCGCACAGCCGTCTGGATCTCGCGGGACGTGATGGTCGAGCGCTTGTTGTAGTGCGCCAGGCGAGACGCCTCGGCCGCAATGCGCTCGAAAATGTCGTTCACGAAGCTGTTCATGATGCTCATCGCCTTCGACGAGATGCCCGTGTCGGGGTGCACCTGCTTCAGCACCTTGTAGATGTAGATGGCATAGCTCTCCTTCCTCTTGCGCTTCTTCTTCTTGTCGCCCTTCGAAATGTTCTTCTGCGCCTTGCCGGCCTTCTTGGCGGCCTTCCCGCTAGTCTTGGGCGGCATCTCGAACGTACAACAACAGGCAGCAAGCGCTCCGCTCTAGTCAGCGTCTCCCCACACAGTGGCACCCGCCGCTACCGCAACACCGCACCTTTACCAGCTCGCCCTGTTGCGGCCGCCGACCAATGGGGCGCGCGCGCAACCGGCCGCCGCACCCGAGCCCATAAAGGGACCCCCACCCCGCCGCCGCCGGCACACGCACGCACTCCGCTGCTCGACTCGCTGCGGCTCGCACCGTTACGGTTACGTGTTTAGCGCTTACGCCACTAGCCAAACGCCATGTCCGGACGCGGAAAGGGAGGCAAAGTCAAGGGCAAGTCAAAGTCCCGCTCAAGCAGGGCTGGGCTCCAGTTCCCGGTCGGCAGAATCCACCGCCTCCTGCGCAAGGGAAACTACGCCGAGCGCGTCGGCGCCGGGGCGCCCGTCTACCTCGCCGCCGTCATGGAGTACCTCGCGGCTGAGGTGCTCGAGCTGGCCGGAAACGCGGCCCGCGACAACAAGAAGACGCGCATCATCCCGCGCCACCTGCAGCTCGCCATCCGCAACGACGAGGAGCTCAACAAGCTCTTGTCGGGCGTCACCATCGCACAGGGTGGTGTCCTGCCCAACATCCAGGCCGTCCTGCTGCCAAAGAAGACCGAGAAGAAGGCCTAAACAGGGACCGCGGCGCTGCGCTTGCGTGCTCCCTGCACGCAAACGCAAACGCGCCTTTGCCTTGCCGGCTCGCCTCACAACAATCGGCCCTTTTCAGGGCCACCACACAAACCTACGTCCAAAGCAAAGTTTCCGTCGTCCTCGCCGCACTTTACAACAACGTCCACAGCGCCGGCGCACGTCCGCCATCTTGTCCACAGCCCGTGTGGCCGAACACACACACATTTTTTCTGCACCCCTCCACGCACGCACAGTCGCGTTCCAAACAACGACAACGACATCAATACACCAATAATGTGATGTGATCATTGTTAATATGTTCATAATTAAAAGAGCGCGTAACGGCCCGACGACGGACGACACGCGGGCCGCCGCGCGCGCTCTCCAAACACACAGGCACAGGACAAACCAAACCAAACCAAACAGCTGATCCGATCGATGATCCGGCCCGCGCCACAAACAAACCACGCACACACCGGACTCAGCCGCGCCCTCCCGCATCCATCATCACACACGTCACGTCGAAACTCCAAACGGAACGCACGCACGCAAAGCAACAGAGGCGCACAACAACAACAACAACAACAACAAACACACACACACAGAGGCAGGCAGGCAACACAGACCCTTTCGCACTTTTCAATTTCCGAACAGTGTGGTGGCCCTGAAAAGGGCCGTTTTTCGTCTCTCCCACCAAGCACGGGCAACGGCACGGCCGCGGGAAGGCCACAGCACAGCACACCGGCTGCCTGCCTAACCGCCGAAACCGTACAGGGTGCGCCCCTGCCTCTTCAGGGCGTACACCACGTCCATGGCCGTCACAGTCTTGCGCTTGGCGTGCTCAGTGTACGTCACCGCGTCGCGGATCACGTTCTCCAGGAACACCTTCAGCACTCCGCGGGTCTCCTCGTAGATCAGACCAGAGATGCGCTTCACGCCGCCCCTGCGAGCCAGGCGGCGGATGGCGGGCTTCGTGATGCCCTGGATGTTGTCGCGCAACACCTTGCGGTGCCGCTTGGCGCCACCCTTGCCCAGCCCCTTTCCTCCCTTGCCGCGGCCTGTCATTCTTCCTCCTCCTCAAGCAACAAAAAAAGCACAAGCGGCAGCTCCTCACCCGGCGCTAGCGAGTCGGCTACGGTGCGCCGTGAGCGCGCGCCGCCCCCCTATATAGACTCTGGCCCGCCCTCCCCCCACCACGCGCACCGAGGGCATATAAGCGCAGCACGGGCCCGCGCGGGCCCGTTGTCAAGGCAGCACCGGACGCTTCGCTACCGCACGCACCGCTAACCGCTATGGCCCGCACAAAGCAAACGGCCCGCAAGTCCACCGGCGGAAAGGCGCCGCGCAAACAGCTCGCCACCAAGGCGGCGAGGAAGAGCGCGCCCGCCACCGGCGGCGTCAAGAAGCCCCACCGCTACAGGCCGGGCACCGTCGCCCTGCGAGAAATCAGGCGCTACCAGAAGAGCACAGAGCTGCTCATCCGCAAGCTGCCGTTCCAGCGCCTAGTGCGCGAGATCGCCCAGGACTTCAAGACCGACCTGCGCTTCCAGAGCTCCGCAGTCATGGCCCTGCAGGAGGCCAGCGAGGCCTACCTCGTCGGCCTCTTCGAAGACACCAACCTGTGCGCAATCCACGCCAAGCGCGTCACCATCATGCCCAAGGACATCCAGCTCGCGCGCCGCATCCGCGGCGAGCGCGCCTAAACCGCTTAGCCGCGGCACGGCACCGCACGCGCGCAACACAAAAAAAACGGCCCTTTTCAGGGCCACTAACATCTCTCCGTCGCGAGCAAAACTTTTGTCGGTCTTGCCGCCCAGCCTCTCTCTCTAGCCCCGTTAAAACAACCACCACAATTCCCCACCCTCCCTCCCGTACACAGCCGCTCTCGCCAACAATCACAATCGACGTCATCCCACCCCACCCCTTCAAATACACACAAACAAACAGCCGGACGACGTCACCACGGGTGGCTGGCCGCCGCCGTCTCCGAGGCGCCACCGCGCCTTCCCAATTCCCGCCGGCCACTTCCACGTCTCAACGTCCCCGTCCCCCTTTCACACAGAGAGGACACACACATAACAAACAAGACGCGCCATCCGCAAAGCAAGCAAACAAACAGAGTCTCCAGAAACATGAGAAACCAACCGTCGGCCGCCGCACAAAATACAAAACACAAAACAAAACGGCCACAACCGCTCCGCTACCGCGCGCCGCCGCCTACCGCCACCGGCCCCACAATCCAACCACCACGGCACGCACACAGTACCCACAAGGGTCATACAGAAACGCCACACAAACACCAACCAACCCCACACACACACACACACACACACACACACCCCGGCGCATGCACGCACGGCCACCCAAACAAGACAACACAACGCGCCAAGCACGACAATCAACGCCTTCCCGACGTCCTCTGATGGCCCTGAGAAGGGCCGTTTTGGGCCGCGCGCAGCCGTGCCATCGCGCGCCACTAGACGACGCGGGGGAGGGGGGTGGGGGACGACGGGGTCAAGCGCCAGCCCTTCCCTTCCTTCCCCTTTCCTTTCTTTACTTTAACTTCACTTCTTCTTCTTGGGCGAAGCCTTCGCCTTAGACGGCGTCGTCGCCTTCTTCGGGCGCGGCGCCTTCGGCTTCTTCGTCGGAACCTTCGCGGCCTTCTTCGCCTTCGACGGCGACTTGGCCTTGGCCGGCTTGGCCGCAGCCGCCTTCTTCGCACCCGCGGGAGCCGCCGACGCCGCAGACGCCTTCTTGGCGGCGCCCGCCTTCCGACCGGTCGCCGCCTTCACGCCACCAGCCTTCTTTGCGCCGGCCGCACGGGCGCCCTTCTTCTCCTTGCTGGCCGGAGCGGCGCGCTTCTTCTTCGCACCGCCGGCACGGGCCTTGCCGCCCTCGGCCGCCCCGCCGCCGGCGCCGGCAAGCTTGAAAGAGCCGGACGCGCCCTTCCCCTTCGTCTGCACCAGCTCGCCAGCCACGACGGCCGACTTGAGGTACTTCTTGATAAAGGGCGCCAGCTTCTCCGCGTCCAGCTTGTAGTGCGCGGCAATGTACTTCTTGATCGCCTGCAGCGACGAGCCGCCGCGCTCCTTCAGACTCTTGATGGCGGCCGTCACCATCTCAGAGGTGCGCGGGTGCGCAGGCTTGGCGCGCGGCTTCTTCGCAGACGCCGCAGACTTGGCCTTCTTCGTCGTGCCGGTGGCGGCGGGTGCCGCAGCAGTCTCGTTCGTAGCCGCCTGATCTGCCATTATTTCGACGACGCGCGTACACACACGAGAGCGAGAGCGAGAGCGGCAGGCGGCAAGCACGGCGGCAGAGAATAGCCGCCGCGCCGCCAGGCCCAGCCAGTGTCGCGGGCGGGCGCGGACGGCCGAGAGAGCGGCCGCCACTCTGCGCGCCGCCGCGCCGCGCCTCCCGCGCTTGCTACCGCCCAACGTCCGACAGCCTGTGCGGACCAGCCCCAAACCTGCGCCGCAACCACCCGCGCCGTTCAAACCACCGAGGATGGGGCTACACACGGCCACACCACAGTCGCCAACCAGTCGCCACGGCAGCGCCGCAAACCACGGCCAAACTGCAGCTACCGCGCGCTACAGCCTGGCTCGGCCCGCCGAGAATCGCCGCCCCCGCCCACATGCCGCCCCCACAGCCCCAGCCGACGACCCGCCACAATGGCCAAACCTTCGGCAAAAGTGCCACACCGTCGCCGCGCCAGCCCGGCCAGCGCGGCCGCCGCCACAGCCACACAAGCGGAGGCGTGCGGCGATGCCGGCCGTGCAAACGCACCTCCGCCGCCCCATCGCCCTCCCACCGTTTCCCGATCGGCCCGCAGCCGTCGGGCCACCTCGCCCGCCAACATTCGCGCCCCTTTCTCACAAAATTGCCCGCCGCAAACAAAACGGGCGCCGCCTGCGCAACATCGGCACCGGCCAACCGAGCGCCGCCGCCCCTCGCCGCTTACGCGAGGGGGGCTGACCGCCGTCCGCAACTACAGACACACCGAATCTGCCTCCAAGCACACACGACAGCCGACCTCCTACATTTATACGCCGCAAGCCACCCAACGGTGTGTGGCGGAGGGCACTTTTTACGTTACGTGCCACTGTCGTCATTGCCTCCCTTTGCCGTTCCAGTCGCGTATGGTTCGCGGGAACAACGACTGTCTGAAAGCCTCCGTGCGCGCTCGAATCTCTCTACTTTTACTACATTCGGGATCTCCTCGGGAGGTATATACGTACGGGGAAGCAATATATTCGATACCTCATCCGGAAACGCACCCTCTCGAAAACCTGGCGAGCAAGCTACACCGCGATGCAGAGAGCGCCTCCCTTGCAGAGTCTGCCACTTAACTATCACGGTTACCACATAACCCTGTGACGAAACGTTGGACCTTTCTCTATCTCCTCCGTCAACCCGACCTGCTACGCATCCCACACTGGTGGGCAACACTCACGTATGGGTCGGTCGAACGCGTGTTTTTGTAAGCCACCTCCTTTGTTGATGGACTACATTTTTGCTAAGCATTCTCCCAGTGCATCTCAACCTGGTACCCGCCTTACCAACAATTACTTTTATCTGATCATCATTCCACTTCCAAATCATTCCGCACGCATACTCCCAGATACATATTTTACAGACGTCACAGCTACCAGTGTTTGTCCCGCTATCATATAATCAATCATACAATAAACGATCCTTCTTTCTGTATATTCGCAATACATCACATTTGTCTATGTTAAGGGGACAGTTGCCACTCCCTGCACCGGGTGCCTATCCGCTGCCGATCGTCCTGCAACCTCTCTGTATACTACATACAGCACATCATCCGCGAAACGACGCATGGAACGTCCGGCACTATCTACTAGCTCATTTATATGATATGAATTGTGAAAAGCAATGGTCCCATAACACTCCCCCGTGGCACGCCAGGGGTTACTTTAACGTCTGTAGACGTCTGTCTCTCCATTGATAACAACATGCTGTGTTCCGTCTGCTAACATCTCGTCAATCCAGCCACACAGTTGGTCTGATATTCTGTAGACTCTTACGTCGTTTATCAGGCGACGGTGCGGAGCTGTATCGAACGCCTTCCGGACGTCAACGACAATGGCATCCACCTGGGAGCCTGTATCTCATATTTTCTGGGTCTCATGCGCAAATAAAGCGAGCTGGGGGTCTCACACACGATCGCTGTTTCCGGAATCCAACATGGATTCCTACATAGTAGACTCTGGAGTTTCCACAAACGACATGATACTCGAGCAAACAACATGTTCTACAACACATCGACGTCAGAGATATGGGTCTATGGTTTTTGCGCATCTGCTCGACGACTGGGACTACCTGTGCTCTTTTCCAATCATTTGGAACCCTCCCTTCCTCTCCAGAGACTTGCGGTACACGGCTGTTAGAAGGGGGGCAGGTTGTTTCGCGTACCCTGTGTAGGAATCGCGAATTGGTAATCCCGTCGGGTCCGGCGGACTTTCCCATTCCTCCTTGGACACTTATTTCGATGTCAGCCGGTTTCTCGTTCGTGCGAGCATTTAGAGACGGAACTGCAGTGCGGTCCGTCCTCTGTGAAACAGCTTTGGAAACAGGTGTTTAGGTATTTCACAGCTTTACGCGTGTCATCCTCTGTTTCAATGCCATCACCATGCCGGAGTGTCTGGATATGCTGTTTCGAGCCACTTACTGATTCAACGCAAGACCGGAACGTCCTAGCATTTTCTGTCAACGTCGGTACATAGGGTTTGTTCTACTTTCGAATTCACTGAACGCTTCACGCATAGCCCTCCTTACGCTCACACTTTGGACATCGTTTAGCTTCTGTTTGTCTCGGAGGTTTTGGCTGCGTTTAAACTTTGGGTGAAGCTCTCTTTGCTTTCGCAACAGTTTCCTAACGTTGTTGTTGTAGTATACCACGGTGGGTTTTTTTTCCCATCCCTCACAGTTCGACACTCGGCACGTACCTGTCTAAAAACGCATTTTTACCATTGCCTTGCACTTTCTCCATGAACACTCAACATTGTCAGTGTCGGAACAGGCATTTGCCTTTTCATCTGTCGGGTCGTCTGCAAATCTGCCTTCTATTACTCTTGCTAGCCAAAACAGATAGATACACCGTCCTCCCTGCAACGGCCTTATGATCACTGCGTCCCTGTTCTGCACATACAGAGTCGAAACACGTTCGGGTCTGTTTGTCATCCGTAGGTCCACGATGTTATCTCCACGAGTCGGTTCTCTGTTCATTTTGCTCGAGGTGATTTTCGGACAGTGCACTCAGTATAATGTCACTCGATGCTCTCTGTCCCCCTACCACCCGTCCTGAACATCATCTGAGTGTCCCAGTCTATATCGGGTAAATTGAAATCTCCACCTAAGACCCTAACATGCTGAGGAAAATGTATGTGAAATGTGTTTCCAAAATCCGTCTCTCCGTTGTTCTGCCACTAATGCTGCTGCGTCGGGAGGTCGGTCAAAGGAGCCAATTATTATTAAACCTAGCTCGGTTGTTGGGTGTAACCTCCACCCACAATATTTCACAGGAACCATCCACCTCTACTTCACTACAGGATCAAAACTACTACTCAAACAGCGACGAACACACCACCACCGGTTGCATGCAATCGAGCCTTTCTAAAACACCGTCTGTACCTTTGTGACAATTTCGGCAGAATTTATCCCTGGCGTCAGCCAGCTTTCTGTACCTTATCACGATTGCAGAGCTTCGGTGCTTTCTCTGTCAGCGCTTGCGGTTCCGGTACTGTACCAACGCAGCTTCGACAGTTGACAATTAACAAACGATACCGATTGCTGCTTGGTCCCCGCACCCGTTGAGGCTGCTGTTGCCCCCTTTCTGTACTTGCCCAAGGCCATCTAACCTAACAAAACCGCCCAGCCCACGCCACACAACCCCTGCTACCCGTGTAGCCGCTTGTTGCGTGTAGTGCTCTCCACCTAAGACTATAACATGCCTTCGACATTCGCAGTGTACAACACCTTAGGTTAGGGTTGGCGTCGCTTGGGTTAGGTTAGGTTACGTTAGGTGGACGTGGGTTAGGTTAAGGGTTAAAGTTAGGTTAGGCGTCAAAGTTAGGTTAAGCGTTCGGACGTGAGGCGTCAGGTGGCCGCACCTACCTTACGGCCGGACATCTTAGGTTAGGCTAAGGGCGCCGAGGTCACGTTACGTTCACCTTCGGGCGCCACACGTAGCTGTCACAGGTAGGTAGTAGTTCGGTCGGTCGGTCGTCGGCAAGCCGCAAAAAACTACAGACGACGTCGACAACAAGACCGAGCAGGAGGCAGATATATACCGAGCGCCAAAGAGACCGACCACACACACACACACACACACACACACACAAACAACAAACACCACCCACCGGCCAAAGGGGCACCAAAAAAACCCACAAAGCCGAGCACCACACGTCGCGACCAGAGGCAACCCGCAACCGCAACGGCGCTTTCCGCACCGGGCCGGATGCACGTACGACAACACCGCTACCCGTACACAAGGCCTCCCATTGCACACAGCCGCTCTGTGTTCAACATCATCAATGGCGCGCCCGCGGCTCGTCGCGGTCGCAGCCATGACGCCGCCGCCACTTTTGCACCAACACATTCACGCACCGCAAAACAGCTCGCCGACCCACCGACACAGCACAGCCGACAAACAAAAACAACCGCGGCGGCGGCAACAAAACAAAACAAACACCTCGCACCAAGCGTCCGACAGAAAACAAACGGACAGGCACACAGGCCTCTGCTAACGACCACGACACAGCGGCACGCTGCCCCTTTCCCGCCACTCTCGATTCACAGCGCACGCGACCCCGTCGTCGACGACGACACGCGACGGGCTCGCTTCCCGCAACCTACACCTTTCCGCCACTACGCACGGCTCCACCCGACGCCCGTCGCAACGGCACTACTGCACGCACTATCACCCCCGCCGCCGCCGCCGCCGCCGCCGCCTCCTCCTCTCTCCCCCTTCCCGTACACAACAACACAGCCAAAAACACACTCACGACCCAAACATAACAACATGGCACGTGCATCGGCGCACACCCCCAACCAGTCACCGTCGACACAACCACACGCAAGGCACGGAAAAACCGGCGTCCTTCCACGTTGCCATCAAAGCAGCACAAACAACCACACAGGAGGAACCACCAACAACTGCCGGCCGGCCGGCAACCACCAAACGCACATTCCCGCTCGCCACCACACACCTCTCGGCAGCCGTTTCGCAAAGACATGACATGACATGACGCGACATCATCGCATCACGGGCGACGCACGCACACCGACCCACTTTCCCGCCCGTCTCTCTCTCTCTTTTTCTTCCGACGCCTTCGGCCGAGCACACACGTACGTGGCACAACGCCCAACACAGTCACACACAGTCGACAGGCGCACGCCCAGGCACGCAACGACGCAGCGCAGCAAAGGCGCCCGCGACACATACCTCCTCTCCCGTCTCGCCGCCGACCGCCAGCCAGCCACTCGCAATGTGCACTGGCCAACCGGACACACGTCCACCGCGCCGCCTCCGACCACCCGCCAGGGGGCGCTCACGTCCGCGACAACAGCGCGGCCCGCCGCCGGGCGGGCCCAGCCCGGCCCAGGCGGCGCGCGCTGCTCTGCACTCGGCGCGCCGCGCCACACATCCTGCTGCAGACCGGGCTCGTCTCTCTGTACGCGTCTGCGTCTGCCCGCATCTCATCTTCCTGCGCATCAACACAAACGAGGCCACGTGAGCAAACCCCCGTCACAACGCCACATCACGCACTGCCTTGTCGACCGCCTAAATAAATGCACTCACCCACCAGCCATCCGCTTCGTCCTCTTCTTGCTTACTCGTTGTTCGTCGTTGTTGCTGCTGCACCAGCACCAGCACCAGCACCGGCGGCGGCGGCGGCGGCGGCGGCGGCGGCGGCGGCGGCGGCGGCGGCGGCAGCGGCAGCGGCAGCGCACACAGCCCCCAGCCGGCCGCATCCGAGGGGGCCCCGCCGCCAGCGTCGCCTCCTTGGGCACAGGTGCGGTGCTGTGGCCGCCCATCCAACCGCATTTGCTGGCCGTCCCAGCCGCCAGGCAGGCGTTCCCACTGCCGCGCACCGCCTCTGCTGCAGAAGACGAACAAACGAAACGTACAAACATACACGCACCCGAAGCGTGGCCACACACGGACGGGACCGACAGGCTCCAAGGCGACCAAACGATGGAAAAACAAACACAAAAACAAAAGACACGCGAGCGAGCGAGCAAGCACGCAGTCGCCTCGCCTCTGTCCTCCCGCCCCCGCCCTTCTCCCCACCACATGCCCACAAACACCACCGCCTGCCCGCATCTCCACATTCGCCCCCTCCATTTGTTCCCTTGCGTTCGTTCCTTCCTTCCTTCCATGTGTCTGCGTGCGCGGCGCCTCTCCAACATCCGCCGTCCGTCCGTCCCGTTTTCGCCGTACCACACGCCACCGTCGGCGCCGCCTCGCCTCCTCCCAGTCCACCACCGCCGCCGCCCCTGTCCGCCCCGCACACCACCATACACCGCTGCTTGTCCCGGCCGTTGCCACCAAAGGCGCCAGCCGCAAACCGCGCCAAACGCCGCAGCGCGCGTGCGTCCTTCCTTCTTGCTTGCTTCTCCGTGCCGACGCTGCCTCTATTCCCGCACCCATTCGGCCGACAAGCACTGGCGTCGACGACACAGCCGTTGGGCTCCGGCACTGCGCGTACCGGAGTTACACGCGCACCCCCCCTCGCGAACGCACGACTCATTCTCTTTGTTGTTTCTCCTCTTTCTTACGTCTTCGTTTCTTGTTTGTTTGTTTGTTTGTTTTTTTTTTTTTCCTCCCACCGCCGCATGTGACACAATGGCCTCCCTCCCCCTTTCGTTCGTTGTCGCCGCTTTGTTTCTCTTTCTCATTGGTGCACGTCCGACGCGCTCCATTTCCACCACACCACGGCCATCGGCCTCCTCAACGGGCAGGCGCAGTGTGCCATTCTCCGGCGCACAAGCACACCGCGCGGCTCGCTCTCCTCGCCCCCACGCCACGCCACGCCACGCAGCACAAATGATGCTGTCTCGCAACACGACACACGGTGCGCACACCCCCGACCACGCGGCTCTTAAAAGGCATGGCACCGGCGACATGCGCCGCCCCGGCCCGCATCCGTCGTCTCACGTTCACTGCCGGCCGCGTCTGAGGCTACAACCGCACCACAACAACGGTCCCCTCCCGGCAACACATTTGTTGCACAAACACAACCGCCGAGCGCAGCGCGAGCCACCCACACGCGCCCTCCCCGTCTTTAAAAGCCTCCGCGTCTCCTTTCTCCTTTCGCGCCCCTCCCATCTCCCGAATATGCCAGCAGCGGTGCCACTACCGCGAAACGGACACGCCTTCCGGGCCACATGCAAGGGCACGCCCACCACCAACTACTGCCATATTCGCGGACGCAGTTAGGCAACACGCAACGCACTCTCCACCTACTTTCTCTCTCTCGTCCATTCTCTTTAAAACACACGAACCAACCAACCACGGCTAACACACTTTTTCGCGACACCTTTGACTGCGTTATCTTGACCGTGACGGCAGCTATCGACCTTCCAATTCCCCACTAAACACACACACACCCCTACATACACACCCTTCGCTACACCGGACAACAACAGCGTACACAACAGGAGGGCACACGAAACGGCAGGCAAGGGCAACGCATTCTCATAGATTCCTCCTCCGAGCCATGTCGGCGAACGTTTCATCCGGGAAGGCAATGCAATTCAGCCGTCACCACGGCCGACACCTGCAGCCGCGCCGTAAACGCCTTTCAGTGCGGCTGCAATGCACGGGAACGTTCCGTTGCTATAGACAGCGCCTCTCCGTTTTTCCCTGCTTCGTTTTCCGGTGATTGCTTCTCCATTTTGTTTGTTTTATTACTTTCCGTTCCCCTCCTCCACCATTGTTTCCGTCCCCAACAGTTTTGCTCATTCCACACGTTCTGCCCAGACACGACACTCGACCGATCAAAGGTCAGCCTTTCGTCACCGTTCGCGGCGCCGACGGTGCCACAGTGCGACTGGTGTGAACACCGACACGTTGCCATGACGCCGGTGTACCGCGCCGATATTGACAGTTACTCAGAGCCGCCGGATCGGATCACATCACCGACACACCTGCCATTTCACACCGGGGGACACAGACCAACGAAACGCGTGTACGCCCATAACAACAAACAACGACCGTCGTCGTCTAGCCTCACGCTTACTGTACTCAACCGAACACACGTGCACCGTGAATGACGTGCGTGCGCACAACAGTCCAATCAATCATCAGTCAAACTGCAGAAACGGCTATCATCAAATCAAGGGCCAAATAGGTACACCACCGTGCGTGTCGCCTACCCCACCCGCCCGTACATTTCTTGGCGACTTCGTAATGGATGATAGTACGACACGTCCATTTAAAACGTCACCAACACACACACACCAACGCGCCGTACAGCAAAGGGAATAGTCGACGGCAACACAACATTTCACCCTCGCCATCATGTATGATGTGACAACAGACGGCCGTAACGGTGACATCCAACAATCAATCAATCGCGAGGACTTTCAATTGCAGTCACGTGACTAACCGGGCAGACGGAGACAAAGACATGAATCAGCGCCACAGACAGCACCAACACCTCCTATCGATCTATCTGTGTGTCGACAAACAACCACGCCAAGACTCGTGCACGCATTCCACGTCACACCGGCGGCAACCAAACCCTCGCGGCCGTACCCCAGTAACCACAACCACAACCACATTCGAGACCACACCACCACGGCACAGCAGCACCACCAGCTGCCTCGCAACCAACCAAACCGGGTAGCTATGCCGCCCCTCTCACTCACTCACTCACTCACTCACTCACACACACACAAACAATTCCGCTCTTCCCGCAAAGGCAATTTGGTGGCCCTGAAAAGGGCCGTTTTGCCGCTCTCGCAACGGAGGGAGCTTCCTTCCTTCCTTCCTTCCTTCCTTCCTTCCTTCCTTCCAAGAGCCGAAGTAACAACCTCCTCCTTACTTGGAGCTCGTGTACTTGGTCACCGCCTTCGTGCCCTCGCTCACGGCGTGCTTGGCCAGCTCGCCAGGCAGCAAGAGCCGCACAGCCGTCTGGATCTCGCGGGACGTGATGGTCGAGCGCTTGTTGTAGTGCGCCAGGCGAGACGCCTCGGCCGCAATGCGCTCGAAAATGTCGTTCACGAAGCTGTTCATGATGCTCATCGCCTTCGACGAGATGCCCGTGTCGGGGTGCACCTGCTTCAGCACCTTGTAGATGTAGATGGCATAGCTCTCCTTCCTCTTGCGCTTCTTCTTCTTGTCGCCCTTCGAAATGTTCTTCTGCGCCTTGCCGGCCTTCTTGGCGGCCTTCCCGCTAGTCTTGGGCGGCATCTCGAACGTACAACAACAGGCAGCAAGCGCTCCGCTCTAGTCAGCGTCTCCCCACACAGTGGCACCCGCCGCTACCGCAACACCGCACCTTTACCAGCTCGCCCTGTTGCGGCCGCCGACCAATGGGGCGCGCGCGCAACCGGCCGCCGCACCCGAGCCCATAAAGGGACCCCCACCCCGCCGCCGCCGGCATTCGCTGAGTAGCTTCTGGATAGTGCGGACGCGTGTGCAGGGCTGCGCTAGCACTTTCCCTCTTCGTTGCTACTCAGCCATAGGAACCTGCTTGCGGGTTTAGTCGCTGATTGTCATAGCGCTTAGCTGGACGGTTCGGCACTAAGGCTTCCGAGCTCCAGATTTTTTCAAACTTGGAGCGGAGTTGCGAGAAGATTACGGCGCAGGCGGCTGATTTGACAGTTGCTTGGGAGCACAATTGTCGTTGCGGGTTGCGGGCTGTGGGTTGGCGCGCGTTGGTGCGCGTCCTCTTGCTGCCGTTGGCCGCTTTTCCGACTACGTCGAGCACCTCAGTCGTCACAAGGACTCTTGCTGCCGCAGAGGCTAGCTCTGCCCCCCCTAGCGTAGGGAAATCTGCACGCCAGGGCCTGGTCGCTGGCCAGTTACCCGCGCGTGATAGGCCGATTAGGGTCGGACTCGCCTGCTTGAGACCTAACGGTGCCAACCAAGGCAGCGACCGACACTCCCTTGGCAGCCTCTCTCACCGTTTCGGACATGGCACTACCACCGGTCTTACTAACGATCACGAGGCAAGAAAATTCCCCTGGCAGTTACGAGGTCCACAGGACTGACCAGACGAACAGCCAAGGTGAAATAAGCCCCAAATCTCGACTCCTACTCGCAAACGCGATAGCGGGATTAACGGGGAAAGACAGAAAAAAGTACGAGCGTCGTCTCGAGAGGGCACTGAAACCACGTCCTGAGAGCGAGACAACACCACCTCGTCCACGCCCTCTAAAAGCGAGTCCCAAATCCAACAAGAGAAAGACCCCCGCGAAAAAGCGAAAGTCGCCGCTGAGGAAAACATCGTCAAAGACGAGGAAAACTCAGCGCGCGGAAAGACCGGCAAGCCCGAGCGAGGCACAGCCGACCGAGCCAGCGCAGGACGCGCCCGAGCGGACAAAGGCCGCCACGTGCCCAGGTAACGGAGCGGGCGGCCCCGCGCAGGAACAATGCGCCGAGGTGCGAGGCGAGCACAATGGCCCGGCCGCGTCACCCGGCCCGTCGCGGGAAGAAAGCCGCGACGCAGGTACCACGCCAGCACCGGCGGCCGCCGTGCTGCGCGCTGCTGCGGGCACGCCGCGGCATGAAAATGCAGCGGCGGGCGGGCAGCGGTGCGCGGACGTGGCTGACGCCGAAGCTGCCACACCACACGACGATGACGGATTCCGGCGGCCCAAAAGAACCGCCGGCCGCTCCCCTGTGCTGCACACAGCCTCCCCGGTAACAACATGTAACAGGTTCTCCCCCATAGAAGACCACCCCCACACACAGGACAACACCATGCAGCCAGCCGACACAGACGGAGACACGGAGGAGAGACGATTTCGGATCCCTCCTCTTATAATACACTACGAGAAGTCGTACTCCGAGTTGTACGACAACATCAATGCAACACTCGGTGAAAACAAATTCACCGCAAAAACAACCGGGGAGGACCAACTCAAGATCACACTAAAGACAGTTGACGACTACAAAGCGGTGAAGGCCATGTTAAAAGAAAAGGAAACCCACTTCTACACCTTCCCCTTAGCCGCCAAAAAACCTATAAAAATAGTATTCCGGGGCATGCCACACAAGACGGACACAGGGGACATAAAAAGTTACCTGGAAAGGGAGGGTTTCGAAGTGAGCTCGGTCGTCAAGACGAACCCGAGAAGACCGTGGCCGCTGCACACAGTCACCTTACCTGACTCTGCCCAGAATAGGAAGATATGGGAGGTGACTATGATAATGAGAGTAACAGTCACTCCAGAGAAGCTGAAAAAAAGATCGGGCCCAGGGCGATGTTTTAATTGCCAAAAAGTGGGGCACATGGCTAGGGACTGTGACATGCCAATGAGGTGTGTTAGGTGCGGCGAAAAGCACAAGTACGAGGAATGCCCGGTACCGCAGGGGGAGGGCAAGGAGAAGTGCTGCAATTGTGCTGGCGCACATCCTGCCAGCTACCTGGGGTGCCCGGAATTCCGTAAAGCCAGGGACCGCCTAAGGGGAAAGCACCCACAGACAACAGGGGCTAAGCATCGCACCGCACCTCCACCACCTCCACCACCACCAAGCCGATATCCAAGACCCACAGCGTCAAGGGTATTTCAATCACGGACATACTCGTCAACCGTCAGTGCCCCAACTCGCCCTCCTCCACACAACCAGGTTCCAGTCAACGGAGAATCGCCTAGGGAAGCCCCCCCTTACTCACTAGAGCCCAGTCTGCGTGACACGACACAGAATGTCTCGGTGGAACAACTGGCAGCAACAGTAAAGGCCCTTCAGGCTCAGGTGAATCAACTGGCAAACATTTTGGCCACAATGACTCAACACCCCGCCGAACACTCATCGGCAGCACAGCAGGCGCCCTCATCGGCGATGACATCAGGAAACCCCAACCCTCGACATGGATAGACGACCTAACATACAAGGTCTAAAAATGTGCGTCTTCAACGCAAACGGTCTATTCCAGCAAGCCCTCGAATTCAGGGAATTCATAAAAGAGGAAGACATTGACATATGCTTAGTGGCCGAAACACACCTGAAGCCAGGTGTAAGAGCATCTGTAGCTAACTACAACTGCTACAGACGCGATCGGCCTACCGCAGGAGGCGGGGTTGCAGTATATGTCAAACGAGGTATTAGACACCACCAAGTGTACCCACCAGCAACTCGCCAAATTGAAACAGTCGCAATAGAAATTGCCACTGTAACAGGGCCCCTCACAGTCGTTGCAGCCTACCGCCCCCCTTCCCAAACGTTAGAAGAAGAGGACATAGCTGCACTAGGGAGAATAAGAGGCAAGCTCCTAATAGGAGGAGACCTAAATGCCAAGCACGCAGACTGGCACTCACGAGTAAGCAACAGAGCTGGTCGACAACTGCAACGACTCGCGCGCATCCACCAGTTTCAGGTATGGGGCCCCGTGGAGCCCACCCACTTCCCAAACAACGGAAACAGGGCGGACGTCCTCGACATCGCACTCACGAAACACGTTACGGGTTTTGTGTCTGCCAGTTCGATAAACAGGATGTCTTCGGACCACAATCCAGTTATCCTAGAGGTCGACATGGGAGAATGGCTCTCGCTCCCACAGCGCACCACAACTTACAAACGAACAAACTGGGAACAGTTCAGCAACGGAATAGCTGCTGAACTTGCCCAAGCCCCGCCTCCAACAGCAGAGACTGCTGAACAAGCGCTGGAAGACTTCACTAAAGCGATCCTGCAAGCAGCTGAGGAAGCAACACCTGCGCCAGCGGGACCCCCCCGCTCCAGGCAACTCCCTCAACACCTGCTTGCCCAAATCAGACACAAAAACAGGATCGCCAAAGAATGGAAACTTACTAGGAACAAAAACACGAGGAGGCTGCTCAACAGACTACAACGAGAGTTGAAAGTTGCACTCACTGAGTATCGCAACCAGCAATGGTCAGAACGACTATCAACTCTCAAACTAGATGACCACAGCTTGTGGCAAGCCACGAAGCAGTTCACGAGAAGACGCGCAAAAATGCCCCCTCTGCATGGTGAACGTGGACTGCAATTCAGCACTGAAGACAAAGCAAATGCACTAGCAGACGTGTTCGAAAAACAATTTACGCCAGCAGAGGTACAGGACAGAGAACACGTCGCAATCGTCCGCAGACAACTGGCCACCTTTTTAGAGGCAGACGACGACGATGAATACACGCCGCTCTTCAGTTCCGAAGACGTGGCGAGTGTCATCAAATCGCTGCCAACAAGAAAGGCACCAGGCCACGACCAGCTCACCAACGAACTATTAAAACATATCCCGCCCATGGCAATAACACACTTAGCAGATATCCTAAACGAAATTACGCGATCGCTAAAATTCCCGACACAGTGGAAACACGCTGAAGTAGTCTCGATCGCAAAACCTGGAAAAGACCCGGTGTTCCCGCAACACTACAGACCAATTAGTCTACTGCCTACCCTCAGTAAACTATACGAGCGTCTCCTCCTAGTACCGATACAGGATCACATCAGAAGAGAGCAAATCCTGCCCAAATTCCAGTTTGGGTTCCGCCCACAACATTCTGCCCCCCAACAAATAATGAGGGTAGTAGAAGCAGCCACAGAAAGCTTCAACCGCAAAGGCTACTGCGGGATCGTCTTACTAGACGTGGCAAAAGCCTTTGACTCAGTCTGGCACACCGGGCTTCTCCACAAAATGTACACTCAGGGCTTCCCCGGAAAGATTGTGAAACTTATAAAAAGCTATCTCTCCGGTAGGACATTCTCTGTAAAGGTAGAAACATCACTGTCAAGCAGGAGAAGAATACATGCAGGGGTACCACAGGGTTCGGTTCTTGGTCCAACCCTGTACAGTCTCTACACTGCAGATATTCCAACCACCCAACACGTACAAACAGCACAGTATGCTGACGACACCGCATTCTTCTCCTGCTCAACAAACAGGAACCTGGTCACGAGACGTCTTCAAACCGCCCTAAATAAGACAGACGAATGGGCCAAACAATGGCGAATCTCACTAAACTCTGAGAAGACCCAAGCCATGCTAATGACTAGACGTCTCGGTAAGCTTCGCCCCCCCAGAAGACCCTACCAAATGCTGCACCTGCAGGGCCAAAACCTCCCCTGGAGAAACACTGCGAGGTACCTCGGTGTGACACTAGACAAGCGCCTGACTTGGAAGTGCCACATCGAGGAGGTTCGCAAAAAGGCCCTAGGCAGGATGCAGATCCTCTATCCTATACTAAACAGTACAAGTTCCCTTGACCCGAGCACAGGAGTAGCCGTCTATCGAAGCCTAATTAGACCGATACTGGAGTATGCGTGCCCCGTATGGGGTTACGCTGCTAGATCGACGATAGAACGGCTACAAAAGATTCAAAACAGAGCCCTCAGAAGAGCGCTACACACACCGCCGCGCTTCCCGACGGAAGACCTCCACATAGCGGCAGACATCGAAAAATTAAACACGAGATTCCGAACCCTGGCGGAGCAGTTCTACGCCAACGCGGAAAGGTCGCCAAACGATCTCATAAACTCACTTGGTCGGTACAACAACGTACCAGACCGGTACAAAAGACCAAAAGCAATACTCCTCGCATAACTAAAAAGTGACCGTTACTAATAAAGTGACAGAAAAGAATCCACAACACTCTAAAAAAAAAAAAAGAACAAACAAAAAGACAAGCACATCCAACAAACCCCCCCAAAAAAAAATTGAAGGAAATGTCCGAACGAGACAAAAACCTTCTCAGAACACAACCTCTGAAGACAGAGGAAGAAATTAGAGTGAGCAGCAGCCGCCGCCGGCACACGCACGCACTCCGCTGCTCGACTCGCTGCGGCTCGCACCGTTACGGTTACGTGTTTAGCGCTTACGCCACTAGCCAAACGCCATGTCCGGACGCGGAAAGGGAGGCAAAGTCAAGGGCAAGTCAAAGTCCCGCTCAAGCAGGGCTGGGCTCCAGTTCCCGGTCGGCAGAATCCACCGCCTCCTGCGCAAGGGAAACTACGCCGAGCGCGTCGGCGCCGGGGCGCCCGTCTACCTCGCCGCCGTCATGGAGTACCTCGCGGCTGAGGTGCTCGAGCTGGCCGGAAACGCGGCCCGCGACAACAAGAAGACGCGCATCATCCCGCGCCACCTGCAGCTCGCCATCCGCAACGACGAGGAGCTCAACAAGCTCTTGTCGGGCGTCACCATCGCACAGGGTGGTGTCCTGCCCAACATCCAGGCCGTCCTGCTGCCAAAGAAGACCGAGAAGAAGGCCTAAACAGGGACCGCGGCGCTGCGCTTGCGTGCTCCCTGCACGCAAACGCAAACGCGCCTTTGCCTTGCCGGCTCGCCTCACAACAATCGGCCCTTTTCAGGGCCACCACACAAACCTACGTCCAAAGCAAAGTTTCCGTCGTCCTCGCCGCACTTTACAACAACGTCCACAGCGCCGGCGCACGTCCGCCATCTTGTCCACAGCCCGTGTGGCCGAACACACACACATTTTTTCTGCACCCCTCCACGCACGCACAGTCGCGTTCCAAACAACGACAACGACATCAATACACCAATAATGTGATGTGATCATTGTTAATATGTTCATAATTAAAAGAGCGCGTAACGGCCCGACGACGGACGACACGCGGGCCGCCGCGCGCGCTCTCCAAACACACAGGCACAGGACAAACCAAACCAAACCAAACAGCTGATCCGATCGATGATCCGGCCCGCGCCACAAACAAACCACGCACACACCGGACTCAGCCGCGCCCTCCCGCATCCATCATCACACACGTCACGTCGAAACTCCAAACGGAACGCACGCACGCAAAGCAACAGAGGCGCACAACAACAACAACAACAACAACAAACACACACACACAGAGGCAGGCAGGCAACACAGACCCTTTCGCACTTTTCAATTTCCGAACAGTGTGGTGGCCCTGAAAAGGGCCGTTTTTCGTCTCTCCCACCAAGCACGGGCAACGGCACGGCCGCGGGAAGGCCACAGCACAGCACACCGGCTGCCTGCCTAACCGCCGAAACCGTACAGGGTGCGCCCCTGCCTCTTCAGGGCGTACACCACGTCCATGGCCGTCACAGTCTTGCGCTTGGCGTGCTCAGTGTACGTCACCGCGTCGCGGATCACGTTCTCCAGGAACACCTTCAGCACTCCGCGGGTCTCCTCGTAGATCAGACCAGAGATGCGCTTCACGCCGCCCCTGCGAGCCAGGCGGCGGATGGCGGGCTTCGTGATGCCCTGGATGTTGTCGCGCAACACCTTGCGGTGCCGCTTGGCGCCACCCTTGCCCAGCCCCTTTCCTCCCTTGCCGCGGCCTGTCATTCTTCCTCCTCCTCAAGCAACAAAAAAAGCACAAGCGGCAGCTCCTCACCCGGCGCTAGCGAGTCGGCTACGGTGCGCCGTGAGCGCGCGCCGCCCCCCTATATAGACTCTGGCCCGCCCTCCCCCCACCACGCGCACCGAGGGCATATAAGCGCAGCACGGGCCCGCGCGGGCCCGTTGTCAAGGCAGCACCGGACGCTTCGCTACCGCACGCACCGCTAACCGCTATGGCCCGCACAAAGCAAACGGCCCGCAAGTCCACCGGCGGAAAGGCGCCGCGCAAACAGCTCGCCACCAAGGCGGCGAGGAAGAGCGCGCCCGCCACCGGCGGCGTCAAGAAGCCCCACCGCTACAGGCCGGGCACCGTCGCCCTGCGAGAAATCAGGCGCTACCAGAAGAGCACAGAGCTGCTCATCCGCAAGCTGCCGTTCCAGCGCCTAGTGCGCGAGATCGCCCAGGACTTCAAGACCGACCTGCGCTTCCAGAGCTCCGCAGTCATGGCCCTGCAGGAGGCCAGCGAGGCCTACCTCGTCGGCCTCTTCGAAGACACCAACCTGTGCGCAATCCACGCCAAGCGCGTCACCATCATGCCCAAGGACATCCAGCTCGCGCGCCGCATCCGCGGCGAGCGCGCCTAAACCGCTTAGCCGCGGCACGGCACCGCACGCGCGCAACACAAAAAAAACGGCCCTTTTCAGGGCCACTAACATCTCTCCGTCGCGAGCAAAACTTTTGTCGGTCTTGCCGCCCAGCCTCTCTCTCTAGCCCCGTTAAAACAACCACCACAATTCCCCACCCTCCCTCCCGTACACAGCCGCTCTCGCCAACAATCACAATCGACGTCATCCCACCCCACCCCTTCAAATACACACAAACAAACAGCCGGACGACGTCACCACGGGTGGCTGGCCGCCGCCGTCTCCGAGGCGCCACCGCGCCTTCCCAATTCCCGCCGGCCACTTCCACGTCTCAACGTCCCCGTCCCCCTTTCACACAGAGAGGACACACACATAACAAACAAGACGCGCCATCCGCAAAGCAAGCAAACAAACAGAGTCTCCAGAAACATGAGAAACCAACCGTCGGCCGCCGCACAAAATACAAAACACAAAACAAAACGGCCACAACCGCTCCGCTACCGCGCGCCGCCGCCTACCGCCACCGGCCCCACAATCCAACCACCACGGCACGCACACAGTACCCACAAGGGTCATACAGAAACGCCACACAAACACCAACCAACCCCACACACACACACACACACACACACCCCGGCGCATGCACGCACGGCCACCCAAACAAGACAACACAACGCGCCAAGCACGACAATCAACGCCTTCCCGACGTCCTCTGATGGCCCTGAGAAGGGCCGTTTTGGGCCGCGCGCAGCCGTGCCATCGCGCGCCACTAGACGACGCGGGGGAGGGGGGTGGGGGACGACGGGGTCAAGCGCCAGCCCTTCCCTTCCTTCCCCTTTCCTTTCTTTACTTTAACTTCACTTCTTCTTCTTGGGCGAAGCCTTCGCCTTAGACGGCGTCGTCGCCTTCTTCGGGCGCGGCGCCTTCGGCTTCTTCGTCGGAACCTTCGCGGCCTTCTTCGCCTTCGACGGCGACTTGGCCTTGGCCGGCTTGGCCGCAGCCGCCTTCTTCGCACCCGCGGGAGCCGCCGACGCCGCAGACGCCTTCTTGGCGGCGCCCGCCTTCCGACCGGTCGCCGCCTTCACGCCACCAGCCTTCTTTGCGCCGGCCGCACGGGCGCCCTTCTTCTCCTTGCTGGCCGGAGCGGCGCGCTTCTTCTTCGCACCGCCGGCACGGGCCTTGCCGCCCTCGGCCGCCCCGCCGCCGGCGCCGGCAAGCTTGAAAGAGCCGGACGCGCCCTTCCCCTTCGTCTGCACCAGCTCGCCAGCCACGACGGCCGACTTGAGGTACTTCTTGATAAAGGGCGCCAGCTTCTCCGCGTCCAGCTTGTAGTGCGCGGCAATGTACTTCTTGATCGCCTGCAGCGACGAGCCGCCGCGCTCCTTCAGACTCTTGATGGCGGCCGTCACCATCTCAGAGGTGCGCGGGTGCGCAGGCTTGGCGCGCGGCTTCTTCGCAGACGCCGCAGACTTGGCCTTCTTCGTCGTGCCGGTGGCGGCGGGTGCCGCAGCAGTCTCGTTCGTAGCCGCCTGATCTGCCATTATTTCGACGACGCGCGTACACACACGAGAGCGAGAGCGAGAGCGGCAGGCGGCAAGCACGGCGGCAGAGAATAGCCGCCGCGCCGCCAGGCCCAGCCAGTGTCGCGGGCGGGCGCGGACGGCCGAGAGAGCGGCCGCCACTCTGCGCGCCGCCGCGCCGCGCCTCCCGCGCTTGCTACCGCCCAACGTCCGACAGCCTGTGCGGACCAGCCCCAAACCTGCGCCGCAACCACCCGCGCCGTTCAAACCACCGAGGATGGGGCTACACACGGCCACACCACAGTCGCCAACCAGTCGCCACGGCAGCGCCGCAAACCACGGCCAAACTGCAGCTACCGCGCGCTACAGCCTGGCTCGGCCCGCCGAGAATCGCCGCCCCCGCCCACATGCCGCCCCCACAGCCCCAGCCGACGACCCGCCACAATGGCCAAACCTTCGGCAAAAGTGCCACACCGTCGCCGCGCCAGCCCGGCCAGCGCGGCCGCCGCCACAGCCACACAAGCGGAGGCGTGCGGCGATGCCGGCCGTGCAAACGCACCTCCGCCGCCCCATCGCCCTCCCACCGTTTCCCGATCGGCCCGCAGCCGTCGGGCCACCTCGCCCGCCAACATTCGCGCCCCTTTCTCACAAAATTGCCCGCCGCAAACAAAACGGGCGCCGCCTGCGCAACATCGGCACCGGCCAACCGAGCGCCGCCGCCCCTCGCCGCTTACGCGAGGGGGGCTGACCGCCGTCCGCAACTACAGACACACCGAATCTGCCTCCAAGCACACACGACAGCCGACCTCCTACATTTATACGCCGCAAGCCACCCAACGGTGTGTGGCGGAGGGCACTTTTTACGTTACGTGCCACTGTCGTCATTGCCTCCCTTTGCCGTTCCAGTCGCGTATGGTTCGCGGGAACAACGACTGTCTGAAAGCCTCCGTGCGCGCTCGAATCTCTCTACTTTTACTACATTCGGGATCTCCTCGGGAGGTATATACGTACGGGGAAGCAATATATTCGATACCTCATCCGGAAACGCACCCTCTCGAAAACCTGGCGAGCAAGCTACACCGCGATGCAGAGAGCGCCTCCCTTGCAGAGTCTGCCACTTAACTATCACGGTTACCACATAACCCTGTGACGAAACGTTGGACCTTTCTCTATCTCCTCCGTCAACCCGACCTGCTACGCATCCCACACTGGTGGGCAACACTCACGTATGGGTCGGTCGAACGCGTGTTTTTGTAAGCCACCTCCTTTGTTGATGGACTACATTTTTGCTAAGCATTCTCCCAGTGCATCTCAACCTGGTACCCGCCTTACCAACAATTACTTTTATCTGATCATCATTCCACTTCCAAATCATTCCGCACGCATACTCCCAGATACATATTTTACAGACGTCACAGCTACCAGTGTTTGTCCCGCTATCATATAATCAATCATACAATAAACGATCCTTCTTTCTGTATATTCGCAATACATCACATTTGTCTATGTTAAGGGGACAGTTGCCACTCCCTGCACCGGGTGCCTATCCGCTGCCGATCGTCCTGCAACCTCTCTGTATACTACATACAGCACATCATCCGCGAAACGACGCATGGAACGTCCGGCACTATCTACTAGCTCATTTATATGATATGAATTGTGAAAAGCAATGGTCCCATAACACTCCCCCGTGGCACGCCAGGGGTTACTTTAACGTCTGTAGACGTCTGTCTCTCCATTGATAACAACATGCTGTGTTCCGTCTGCTAACATCTCGTCAATCCAGCCACACAGTTGGTCTGATATTCTGTAGACTCTTACGTCGTTTATCAGGCGACGGTGCGGAGCTGTATCGAACGCCTTCCGGACGTCAACGACAATGGCATCCACCTGGGAGCCTGTATCTCATATTTTCTGGGTCTCATGCGCAAATAAAGCGAGCTGGGGGTCTCACACACGATCGCTGTTTCCGGAATCCAACATGGATTCCTACATAGTAGACTCTGGAGTTTCCACAAACGACATGATACTCGAGCAAACAACATGTTCTACAACACATCGACGTCAGAGATATGGGTCTATGGTTTTTGCGCATCTGCTCGACGACTGGGACTACCTGTGCTCTTTTCCAATCATTTGGAACCCTCCCTTCCTCTCCAGAGACTTGCGGTACACGGCTGTTAGAAGGGGGGCAGGTTGTTTCGCGTACCCTGTGTAGGAATCGCGAATTGGTAATCCCGTCGGGTCCGGCGGACTTTCCCATTCCTCCTTGGACACTTATTTCGATGTCAGCCGGTTTCTCGTTCGTGCGAGCATTTAGAGACGGAACTGCAGTGCGGTCCGTCCTCTGTGAAACAGCTTTGGAAACAGGTGTTTAGGTATTTCACAGCTTTACGCGTGTCATCCTCTGTTTCAATGCCATCACCATGCCGGAGTGTCTGGATATGCTGTTTCGAGCCACTTACTGATTCAACGCAAGACCGGAACGTCCTAGCATTTTCTGTCAACGTCGGTACATAGGGTTTGTTCTACTTTCGAATTCACTGAACGCTTCACGCATAGCCCTCCTTACGCTCACACTTTGGACATCGTTTAGCTTCTGTTTGTCTCGGAGGTTTTGGCTGCGTTTAAACTTTGGGTGAAGCTCTCTTTGCTTTCGCAACAGTTTCCTAACGTTGTTGTTGTAGTATACCACGGTGGGTTTTTTTTCCCATCCCTCACAGTTCGACACTCGGCACGTACCTGTCTAAAAACGCATTTTTACCATTGCCTTGCACTTTCTCCATGAACACTCAACATTGTCAGTGTCGGAACAGGCATTTGCCTTTTCATCTGTCGGGTCGTCTGCAAATCTGCCTTCTATTACTCTTGCTAGCCAAAACAGATAGATACACCGTCCTCCCTGCAACGGCCTTATGATCACTGCGTCCCTGTTCTGCACATACAGAGTCGAAACACGTTCGGGTCTGTTTGTCATCCGTAGGTCCACGATGTTATCTCCACGAGTCGGTTCTCTGTTCATTTTGCTCGAGGTGATTTTCGGACAGTGCACTCAGTATAATGTCACTCGATGCTCTCTGTCCCCCTACCACCCGTCCTGAACATCATCTGAGTGTCCCAGTCTATATCGGGTAAATTGAAATCTCCACCTAAGACCCTAACATGCTGAGGAAAATGTATGTGAAATGTGTTTCCAAAATCCGTCTCTCCGTTGTTCTGCCACTAATGCTGCTGCGTCGGGAGGTCGGTCAAAGGAGCCAATTATTATTAAACCTAGCTCGGTTGTTGGGTGTAACCTCCACCCACAATATTTCACAGGAACCATCCACCTCTACTTCACTACAGGATCAAAACTACTACTCAAACAGCGACGAACACACCACCACCGGTTGCATGCAATCGAGCCTTTCTAAAACACCGTCTGTACCTTTGTGACAATTTCGGCAGAATTTATCCCTGGCGTCAGCCAGCTTTCTGTACCTTATCACGATTGCAGAGCTTCGGTGCTTTCTCTGTCAGCGCTTGCGGTTCCGGTACTGTACCAACGCAGCTTCGACAGTTGACAATTAACAAACGATACCGATTGCTGCTTGGTCCCCGCACCCGTTGAGGCTGCTGTTGCCCCCTTTCTGTACTTGCCCAAGGCCATCTAACCTAACAAAACCGCCCAGCCCACGCCACACAACCCCTGCTACCCGTGTAGCCGCTTGTTGCGTGTAGTGCTCTCCACCTAAGACTATAACATGCCTTCGACATTCGCAGTGTACAACACCTTAGGTTAGGGTTGGCGTCGCTTGGGTTAGGTTAGGTTACGTTAGGTGGACGTGGGTTAGGTTAAGGGTTAAAGTTAGGTTAGGCGTCAAAGTTAGGTTAAGCGTTCGGACGTGAGGCGTCAGGTGGCCGCACCTACCTTACGGCCGGACATCTTAGGTTAGGCTAAGGGCGCCGAGGTCACGTTACGTTCACCTTCGGGCGCCACACGTAGCTGTCACAGGTAGGTAGTAGTTCGGTCGGTCGGTCGTCGGCAAGCCGCAAAAAACTACAGACGACGTCGACAACAAGACCGAGCAGGAGGCAGATATATACCGAGCGCCAAAGAGACCGACCACACACACACACACACACACACACACAAAACAACAAACACCACCCACCGGCCAAAGGGGCACCAAAAAAACCCACAAAGCCGAGCACCACACGTCGCGACCAGAGGCAACCCGCAACCGCAACGGCGCTTTCCGCACCGGGCCGGATGCACGTACGACAACACCGCTACCCGTACACAAGGCCTCCCATTGCACACAGCCGCTCTGTGTTCAACATCATCAATGGCGCGCCCGCGGCTCGTCGCGGTCGCAGCCATGACGCCGCCGCCACTTTTGCACCAACACATTCACGCACCGCAAAACAGCTCGCCGACCCCACCGACACAGCACAGCCGACAAACAAAAACAACCGCGGCGGCGGCAACAAAACAAAACAAACACCTCGCACCAAGCGTCCGACAGAAAACAAACGGACAGGCACACAGGCCTCTGCTAACGACCACGACACAGCGGCACGCTGCCCCTTTCCCGCCACTCTCGATTCACAGCGCACGCGACCCCGTCGTCGACGACGACACGCGACGGGCTCGCTTCCCGCAACCTACACCTTTCCGCCACTACGCACGGCTCCACCCGACGCCCGTCGCAACGGCACTACTGCACGCACTATCACCCCCGCCGCCGCCGCCGCCGCCGCCGCCTCCTCCTCTCTCCCCCTTCCCGTACACAACAACACAGCCAAAAACACACTCACGACCCAAACATAACAACATGGCACGTGCATCGGCGCACACCCCCAACCAGTCACCGTCGACACAACCACACGCAAGGCACGGAAAAACCGGCGTCCTTCCACGTTGCCATCAAAGCAGCACAAACAACCACACAGGAGGAACCACCAACAACTGCCGGCCGGCCGGCAACCACCAAACGCACATTCCCGCTCGCCACCACACACCTCTCGGCAGCCGTTTCGCAAAGACATGACATGACATGACGCGACATCATCGCATCACGGGCGACGCACGCACACCGACCCACTTTCCCGCCCGTCTCTCTCTCTCTTTTTCTTCCGACGCCTTCGGCCGAGCACACACGTACGTGGCACAACGCCCAACACAGTCACACACACAGTCGACAGGCGCACGCCCAGGCACGCAACGACGCAGCGCAGCAAAGGCGCCCGCGACACATACCTCCTCTCCCGTCTCGCCGCCGACCGCCAGCCAGCCACTCGCAATGTGCACTGGCCAACCGGACACACGTCCACCGCGCCGCCTCCGACCACCCGCCAGGGGGCGCTCACGTCCGCGACAACAGCGCGGCCCGCCGCCGGGCGGGCCCAGCCCGGCCCAGGCGGCGCGCGCTGCTCTGCACTCGGCGCGCCGCGCCACACATCCTGCTGCAGACCGGGCTCGTCTCTCTGTACGCGTCTGCGTCTGCCCGCATCTCATCTTCCTGCGCATCAACACAAACGAGGCCACGTGAGCAAACCCCCGTCACAACGCCACATCACGCACTGCCTTGTCGACCGCCTAAATAAATGCACTCACCCACCAGCCATCCGCTTCGTCCTCTTCTTGCTTACTCGTTGTTCGTCGTTGTTGCTGCTGCACCAGCACCAGCACCAGCACCGGCGGCGGCGGCGGCGGCGGCGGCGGCGGCGGCGGCGGCGGCGGCGGCGGCAGCGGCAGCGGCAGCGCACACAGCCCCCAGCCGGCCGCATCCGAGGGGGCCCCGCCGCCAGCGTCGCCTCCTTGGGCACAGGTGCGGTGCTGTGGCCGCCCATCCAACCGCATTTGCTGGCCGTCCCAGCCGCCAGGCAGGCGTTCCCACTGCCGCGCACCGCCTCTGCTGCAGAAGACGAACAAACGAAACGTACAAACATACACGCACCCGAAGCGTGGCCACACACGGACGGGACCGACAGGCTCCAAGGCGACCAAACGATGGAAAAACAAACACAAAAACAAAAGACACGCGAGCGAGCGAGCAAGCACGCAGTCGCCTCGCCTCTGTCCTCCCGCCCCCGCCCTTCTCCCCACCACATGCCACAAACACACCGCCTGCCCGCATCTCCACATTCGCCCCTCCATTTGTTCCCTTGCGTTCGTTCCTTCCTTCCTTCCATGTGTCTGCGTGCGCGGCGCCTCTCCAACATCCGCCGTCCGTCCGTCCGTTTTCGCCGTACCACACGCCACCGTCGGCGCCGCCTCGCCTCCTCCCAGTCCACCACCGCCGCCGCCCCTGTCCGCCCCGCACACCACCATACACCGCTGCTTGTCCCGGCCGTTGCCACCAAAGGCGCCAGCCGCAAACCGCGCCAAACGCCGCAGCGCGCGTGCGTCCTTCCTTCTTGCTTGCTTCTCCGTGCCGACGCTGCTCTATTCCCGCACCCATTCGGCCGACAAGCACTGGCGTCGACGACACAGCCGTTGGGCTCCGGCACTGCGCGTACCGGAGTTACACGCGCACCCCCCTCGCGAACGCACGACTCATTCTCTTTGTTGTTTCTCCTCTTTCTTACGTCTTCGTTTCTTGTTTGTTT